>NW_027331926.1:9343730-9467489 GCF_048418815.1 Hemitrygon akajei | reverse complement strand
ATGCGCTGAGAGTGAAAGTTGAAATGCTTAAGCGAAGCATGAGAGGAAACGTCTTCAGTCAGGGGATGAGGAAAGACCAGCGCGCGCAAATGGTGCATGGGATTCCGATATCAGCGTTTCAGAGAAGGTGCTTTTGGTTCATGTATGGCAGAGCTATGGAGGGCATCTGATCCGGTGATTGGTCAATGATATTGGGCAGTTTAAATAGTTCGGCACAGCTATATAGGCCGAAGCGTTTGTTTCTGAGCCCTACCTTTCTGTGACTCTAGCCTCGATTCAGAGGGCCAGTTCATGTGCTGTGGTGTTCTGCCTTCGACCTTCTGTGATCCACGGAGATCCCCACCCTCTTGTCAGATTCCAGTCTCCTCTGTCATACAGGACAACAGAGTTTGTAGTGGAAACTTAGAACGAAAGAATTCCTTTAAGAAATTAATTGTATTTGAATAAACTTGGGTTTGGTGAGTGCTTTCTCCACAGCGACGGTAGAGGGCGCTCTCGATCCACGGACCAGCTTTGAATGGGTTCCACCAATTCTCAGAGAGGGACCGGATGCCAATTGGCACCTCCAGCTGCGGCACTTCCTGCTCAGCGACCAGACTGCGTTCCGTTACTGGCGAAATGAACGAATGTTACTGCAGGAATCACTAGTTTAGCTCCCGGTACAAAGTCCGAATTGGTAGCTGTTTTGCCTCAGGTAAATGGAGGGGAGTTGCGCCGGTGTTGCGTTGGGTCAATTGCTACCGCAACAGCTTAGGTTCGCGCCCGGTCGAAAAGTCCTACCAGAACGTGCTGCTACTAGTAGTGAAGACAATTAGTTATCAGTGCCGAGATGTAATACAGATCTTTAATTTGCGTGCCATGCAGCGAAATCAGCCCATACATAACTATATCAGTGGATATATCACGGCCTGTTAAGACAGGACTCAGCACATCACAGGATACAGACTCTAACTGTACCTCCCACTGCCACCGTAAAACGGCCAGCACATTCAAGTATCGCTTCAGCTCGATGTTTTCCAACACCCCTTCTGTCGGGAAGAAAACACAGACGTTTCAAAGTCCGCCCCCCTAGAGGAGGCCATGGACAGACATATCGGAATTGAAGTGGTCTGTGGAATTAAAATGTGCGGCCACAGGGAGATCCCGCCACTGCTGGAGGACTGAGCGTCAGTGTTCGGGGCAATGGTCTCCCCTCTACCGTCAAGATGAGGCCACACGCAGATTGATGGAGCAATACCTTATCTCCCGCCTAGGTAGCCTCCTACCTACCGGCATGAACATTCAACTCACAGACCCCCGTTGATACTCCTGCCTCCCCTTACCCCTTCCCTATCTATAAATTTAGTCTGGTTCTCTTTCTCTTTCTTTGCCCCCCCCCCCGTCACTATAATCTCCCCCCAGCCCTACCTTGCTTTCTCTTTTATTTCCCATAATTCTCCACCTTCCCCCTAGACAATTTTCCTTCAGCCTATCACTTACCAGCTCTCTAATTCATCCCCCCCCCCCACTTCTAATTCCCCCCTCGTCCATCCCATGTTACTTCACTCCTGATGAAGGTTTTCGGCCGTAAACCTGGTCACTACTTCCTCCCATAGATGTTGTCTGGCCTGCTGAGTTCTGCCAGCATTTTGCGTTTTTATGTATTTCCAGCATCTGCAGAATCACTCGCGTTGCCTTTGAATCCACAATAAATTTACTTTGAACTTTGAAAACGCCCTTTGCCAGCGTCTTGCATTCAATACGCCAAGTAGGCTGTAGATGGCGCTCTAGCGCCATCAGTGAAACAAACGGATGAATAGCAAAAAATCTTTTCATTCCAGGACGAAGGAGATGTCTTCCTTTTTTAACCAAAAAGGCTTCCGTTCTTCCACCATCAACTCTGATTTCAAACGCATCTCTCCCATTTCTCCGCACATCTGCCCTCACCCCATCCGCCCACCACTCCACCCGGGATAGTGTTCCCCTTGTCCTCATCTACCACACCAGCCTTCGGGTCCAACGTATAATTCTCCGTAACTTCCACTACCTCCAACGGGATCCCACTACCAAGCACATCTTTCCCTCACCTCCCTCCCCTTTGTGCTTTCCGTAGGGATCGTTCCCTACGTATCTCCCTTGTCAATTCGTCCCCACCTGCCCCCCATCACTTCCCACCGACCTCCCTCCTGGCATTATCCTTGTAAGCGGGACAAGTGCTGCACCTGCCCTTACACTTCCTCCCTCACCACCATTCAGGGCCCCAGACAGTCCTTCCAGCTGAGGCGATACTTTTCCTGTGAGTCGGCTGGTTTGGAATACTGCGTCCGGTGCTACCGGTGCAGCCTTTTATATATTAGTGAGACCCGAAGCAGACTAGGAGACCGTTTCGCTGAACACCTACGCTCTGTCCGCCAAAGAAAGCAGGATCTCCCAGTGGCCACACATTTTATTTCCACGTCCCATTTCCATTCTGAAATGGTTATCCATGGCCTCCACTACCGTCAAGATGAAGCCACACTCAGGTTGGAGGAACAACACCTTATATACGGGTTGTGTAGCCTCCAACCTGATGGCACGAACATTGACTTCTCTAACTTCCGTTAATGCCCTTCCTCCCCTGCTTACCCCATCCCTGACATATTTAGTTTTTCCCTCCTCCTTTATTTCCCTTTTTTTCCTCTCTTCTGCCCATCACTCTACCTGTTCTGCATCTCCCTCTGGTGCTCCCCTCGCCTTTTCTTTCTCCCTAGGCCTCCCGTCTCATGATCCTTTCCCTTCTCTAGCTCTGTATCCCTTTTGCCAATCACCTTTCCGGCACTTAGCTTCACCCCACCGTCTCCGGCCTGCTCTTATTATTTCGTATTTTCCCCTCCCCCTCCTACTTTCAAATCTCTTACTATCTTTCTTTTCAGTTAGTCCTGACGAAGGGTGTCTTCCCGAAACGTCGACAGTGCTTCTCCTTTTATATGCTGCCTGGCCAGCTGTGTTCCACCAGCATTGTGTGTGTGTTGCTTAAATAGCAAAAAGTCATTTTTTTTGTGTGTTAATAGCGGCTGCAACCGTTAGAGAATCATTCTGCTATGTGCCTCTTCAGGGCGACTAAGTGAGTTGGATCCCACCAGAGGGACTAAAGATTAAGGCAAACAGGTGCTGACTTGGGAATTGGGGCTGGGGGCGGATGAGAAGAACTAAATGTTGCCTTCTGCTGTTAGGACAAGTGTATTAGTGAGGAATTGCTGAAACATCAAAAAAGTTGATGTTCCACCATCTCCGATCCTCTGCCCTTTCCTATGTCTGGCTGTAGCCGGTAGAAAACGTCCCTCGTTGAAGGTGTCCGCCTCTCACTTTATGTATCTGCTGTCTTGTATTTGACATATGGAGCTTTGCAGAGGTCTGACTATACGGTGCCTTTCGAAAGTGCTCAAACCCCTTTGGAAGTTGTACTGTTTTTCAACATTGAATCACGGAGGGTTTAATATGCCTTTTATGGCACTGATGAACAGAATAAAAGACGCGCTTGTCAAAGTGAAAACAGATCTCAACAAAGTGATCGAATTTAATTACAAATGAAAACACAGAATCACGGATTGCATAGGTATTCACCCCCTGCAGTATAACACACCAAATCATCACTGAGACAGTTAATTGGTTTTGGTCACATAATTCAACAAGTTGGCCACACTGATACTGCTGGTGAGTCAGTATCCTTGCACAAACTACACACTGAAGAGGAAAGAACACGTCTAACTGATCCGCGAAATTGTCATTGGCAAGCACAGGTCAGGAGATGGATACAAGTAATTTTACAAGTCACTGTTGGAGAAGAATTAATTCACAATCAAGAAATGGAAAGGATATGGCAGAGCTGTAAATCTACGCCGAGCAGGCCGCCCCCAAAAACTGATTTACCATAAAAGTAAGGGAAGGCTGACGGAGGCCACAAAGAGACCTACAACAACTCTGGCGGAGCTATAAGTTTCAGTGTTTGAGATGGCAGAGACTCTGCAGGCACCAACTGCTGTCCTGGTACTTTAGCAGCCACATTATTATGGGGGTCGTCAAAGAGAAAGCCACTGTTGAAAGAAACACTCACATGAATCCTCAGCTAGTGTTTGTCAGGAGGCATGTTGGAGACCCGGAAGTCAGCTGGAAGAAGGTTCTGCGGTCGGATTGAATGCAAAATTAAATGCTATGTTTCACGTAAGCCAGACACCGCTTTGCATTAAAAACACACCATCCGTCTCACACAGAGGAATTCTGGAGGAAGGCTGGAAGCAGTTTGCAAGAGAACCAGCACTTCGGAGAAGATTTGTTCTCCAGCAAGACGATTGTTCACAAGCATAAGACATCTGCCCTTCAGGGCCACTGTGCTCATTAACGTGGCCCCATCTTGACTTCCTTTTAGGGTTCCTCGGCCTCATCTTTACCTTCAGCAATGTGCTACTTACCGACCTGTAGCTCAGGATCCCAACACACCCTCCACATGCCACACGATAAAATTCATCAGTGTGTCTCCTGCAAGCTTCCCTGTGAGAATTTTAGTTCCCTTTCAGTGCAAAACATCCTCCTTACACCAGTCCCAATTAGCCTGGAAGAGTGCCCGATGATTTGTGTTCCTGATGCTCTCCCGCCTGCACCAGACTCTCAGCCACAAATTGAAGTGTACCAACTTAACTTATCTTACCTCGGAAGCATGTGGCACCTAAAGGAATCCTGAAATTCCAGAAATCACCACCACAGACCTCCTATTTCCTAACTTTCTGCCCAAATCCCTACATTCTCTTTCCCTTTCTCTCTTTGTTGTGTTACGGATTCAGCAACAATAAATATATAAGTGAGGCAGGGTTTTTATAACAAACAAAACGTTTATTAAACACTGAAAAACAAACCCCCAAAGTAAACAAACCACTAACGTAACCGGAAATCAGCTGCTGTGCGGCAGCTTAAACAGTTCTTAAAGCGATGAAGCTCAAACAGTTCTTAAAGTGATGTTGCAAAAACAGTTCTTCAAAGTAGTACTGCAAAAGTTCCAAATGCTTACAGTCCATTTAAGGGAGATACTTTTTAAGACGATTTAAATTCTCTTTCACGTCGTGTCGTTGCGGTTCCCAGTCGAACTACTTTTCCCATGAAGAATTTACGATGATGGAAAATGAAACGGCTTAAAGGCACTGACCTTTCCTTTACAACACTGTACTCAATCCTTTCTGCTATTTCACAGGGATTAACACGGGGACAGTCAACGAATTCCTTCCGAATGAGGATCCAACAAGGTTGAACCTGTTTCACCGTCGAAATCGACTTCCATCGGTCTTTTAACTCCCGAACTCCGATCTTCACTCTCCACTGATTCTCAACTAGCAGTATTATAAAGGAATTGCTGGCAATGACCTTTTAAACGTTAGGCATTAAATAAAACTCCATCTTTCAACCAATCTGGGTCATAATATTAGATCACGCAGTGGCATGAAGTCGAAATGGCAAATCCAGCCACGAACTGACCCCCCCCCCCCCCACAGGGAGGTTTCCTCCTTTTATTCCCTGTAAAAAAAAACCTGTCACATGACCTCTACTGGCGGGAAAATGACGTCACTCCACCACCACAAGATCATTACCTCAAGTCTAGTATAGCTTCAACACCTGTCACGTGACAAGTACACCACTGTCACGTGTACGTAACAGTTATTTGCTCTAATAAGGACCACAACCTCTGGCTGCTCACCCGGCCCTTTCAGATTGGCCCGTACCTTCTCAGAGACATCCTTGTCCATGGCATGATGGGGGTAACACATCATCCTGCAATCACACTCATTTACACACATTCTCCTGTCTGTGTCCCCCGCTAAAATGTTTGATACACGTGATTAATATCTTTCCATCCCGTGTATTTATGTTCTTTCTAATAGCCTCTTTGTAATGAACATTGTTAGAAAATTCATTCATTGTATTCTTCTTTGTTTCAGCTCAAGCTGTTTACTTATGCATTTGCAAAAAAAAAAGAGACTGCACACGTGCTGAAACCACGCAATCCTGTCATTCGCTCTCTGCTTCTGTCTCCTGTTGGTTCTCACTTTTTCCATCTCTCAATCTCTCACAGAGAGACAAGTGAACGTCACGGTACTTTATCTTCAATTGTAAAACAGTAAAATACACTAACAGGAGGATAGTTCAAATTGGTACTGAGAAGGAAAGCGGTAGAGAAGGAGGAGAAAAACAAGGTGAAGGAAAGGACGGGTTTTGATGAGAGCAGGAGTGGTTGATCGAGACGAAAATATACTCCGAGATAGGGCAGTTCTAACAGAACCGGGAAGCGTGGAAACAGGTTCGCCTCAAGCAGCAGTTTAACAGGGCGGTACTTCAGGATCAAAGGGGATTTCTCTGGGATGGTGAGGTCGGTGATGCAGCAGGCATCATCTGTAAATACTCTAAGGCAACACACACAAAATGGAAAAGAGTAAACAGTTGACAGGACTCTGATGAAGGGTCTCGGCCCGAAACGTCGACGGTTTACTCTTTTCCATTGATGCTCCCTGGCCTGCTGAGCACCTCCTGCATTTTGTGTGAAGGAAAGAGTTTCGGGCCGAGACCTGTCATCAGGATCCGATTTTGTGCGGGTCGTTTTGTCTTTCGAGCGAATGCAGATTTTCTCGTGTTTGTTTTGAAACTCCATTCACCACATTGTTTCCATTTACCCACAAGTGAGGAGCTAGAATAGGAAAAATGAAGGCAGCTGGATTGTAATACTTTACAGCATTTATTTGTAAAATTTCATGAGGTTAAATATCCGATTCAGCGGGTATTTCACTGCATTCTTCAGTTCCTCTCGGAATTTGCTCTGGGTCACGGCGTAAATACACGTGTTGGTGCAGGAACTGAGAACCTGCAGCATGTCCGCTGAGCGTCCTGTGATGTAACGGGGATCCGTGACAGAATAAACAAAACTCATTGAAATCCGTCTATAAATAGCAAATACCACCCGTGTTCCCCACAACAATATGAAACTACCGGTGATGCTGAAGAGCAAAACGATGGATTTGCGTCGGTTCTCCATCTCCCGATCCTTGTCATTCTCTCCACTCTTTTGTCCCCTGAGACCACTGCGGGCTCGACTGGCCGCTAAAATTCGCCTGACAGTGAGAATATTGAACAGCAACATCAGAAAGAATGGGACACAAGGGGTTAAAATGCGGTCAAACATGTGAAATGTCGCCCATACAGGAGAGTTTTTGAAGCTCGGTGTAAGATCACAACCCCAGGGAACACCATCAATTATTTCTCTAGGCCCGTATACAAAACCCCAGGGGACGGTCTGCATACAGGCCAGCACACTAACTGTCCCGATAACCACAGCCGCCGTTCTCTCGGTGCAGTATTTTGTTTTCAGCTTCTCACAGCAAATAGCCACAAACCGATCGACGGTGAAAGCGACAGTCAGCCAGACTGAGGCCGCAGTGCTCGCATAAACCAGCCAGAAGTTGACTGCGCACACAGGAGTGATGCGCACGAATGATCGGGGGAAATAAATTGGAGCAGTCCCGTTCAGTAGCGGATCGAAGATAACGACCAGGAGATCGGCCGCTGCCATTCCCACCAGGTAGCGAGTGACACATTCAGAGAGACCGCACTTTCCCCGGGACAGGATCACAATCGCCCCCAAGTTCGCTGGAGGGAGACAGGTGACAGCAAGTTGAGAAAATACCGAACAGCAGCTAATGCAGCAGTTTGAGGGGATCCCATATTATTTCCACATTATTGTTACATTTAGCGGTGGGAAGGTCGAGAGAGGGCACAGAGCTGGGGGAGACAGAGTAGGAGTTGACACAGTAAAATAAAGTCAACATGATCTGAATACGGATTCCTTACTGATGACCGAAATGTGAAGTGGCAGCGGAAAGATAAAACAGGGTTACCAACTCCTCAGAGTCAATACTGGATGGAACATTTTCTACCGGCGCCTTCCGCCTCTCGTCTGGATGAACTAAATAAATCCGGACGCTGATGGCGAGATTCTTCCATCAATAGACAGTAGGTGCAGGAGTTGGCCATTCTGCCCTTCGAGCTAGCGCCGCCATTCACTGTGATCATGGCTGATCATCCACAATCAGTACCACGCTCTTGCCTTCCCCCCATATCCCTTGACTCCGCTATCTTTAAGAGCTCTACCTAACTCTCTCTTGAAAGCATCCAGAGAATTTGCCTCCACTGCCTTCTGAGGCAGAGCATTCCACAGATCCACAACTCTCTGGGTGAAAAAGTTTTTCCTCAACTCCGTTCTAAATGGCCTACCCCTTATTCTTAAACTGTGGGCTCTGGTTCTGCACTCCCCCAACATCGGGAACATTTTTCCTGCCTCTAGCATGTCCAATCCCTTAATAATCTTATATGTTTCAATCAGATCCCCTCTCATCCTTCTAAATTCCAGTGTATACAAGCCCAGTCGCTCCAAACTTTAAACATATGACAGTACCGCCATCCCGGGAATTAACCTCGTGAGCCTACACTTCATTCCCTCAATAGCAAGAATGTCCTTCCTCAAATTTGGAGACCAAATCTGAACACAATACTCCAGGTGTGTTCTTACCAGGGCCCTGCACAACTGCAGAAGGACCTCTTTGCTCCTATAGTCAACTCCTCTTGTTATAAAGGCCAACATGCTTTCTTCACTGCCTGCTCTACCTGCATGCTTACTTTCAGTGACTGATGAACAAGAACACCTAGATCTCGTTGTACTTCCCCTTTTCATAATTTAACACCATTCAAATAGTAATCATCCTTCCTGTTCTTGGCACCAATGTGGATAACCTCACATTTATTCACATTAAACTGCATCTGCCCACTCATCCAACCTGTCCAAGTCACCCTGCATTCTCCTAACATCCTCCTCATATTTCACACTATTACCAAGCTTTGTGTCATCTGCAAATTTGCTAATGTTACTTTTAATACTCTCATCTAAATCATTAATGTTTATTGTAAATAGCTGCGTTCCAAGCACCGAGCCTTGTGGCACCCCACACGTCACTGCCAGCCATTCTGAAAAGGGACCCGTTAATCCCTACTCTTTGGTTCATGTTTGTCTACCAATTTTCTATCCATGTGAGTACACAACCCCCAATAACATGTGCTTTAATTTTGCCCACTAATCTCCTATGTGGGACCTAATCAAAGGATTTCAGAAAGTCCAGGTACACTATATCTACCGGCTCTCCCTTGTCCGTTTTCATGTTTACATCGTCAAAAAATTCCAGAAGATTAGTCAAGCATGACTTCCCCTTCGTAAATCCATTCTGACTCGGACCGATCGTGTTACTGCTATCCAAATGTGCCGTTTTATCATCTTTTCTAATTGACTCCAGCATCTTCCCCACCACTGATGTCAGGCTACCTGGTCCATAATTCCCTGTTTTCTCTTTCCCGCCATTGGAACTGATCCTGTATCTATGGAACATTGGAAAATGATTACCAATGCTTCCATCATTTCTAGAGCCACTTCCTTATGCACCCTGGGATGCAGACCATCAGGCCCTGGGTATTTATCGGCCTTCAGCCCCATCAGTCTACCCTACACCATTTTCTGCCGAACTTGAATTTCCTTCAGTTCCTCCGTTACCCTGGGTCCTCTGGCCACTATTACATCTGTGAGATTGCCTGTGTCCTCCCTAGTGAAGGCAGATCCAAAGTACCTGTTCAGCTCGTCTGCCTTTTCCTTGTTCCCCATAATAAATTCACCCGCTTCTGACTTCAAGGGATCAACTTCGGTCTTAACTTTTTTTCTACGCTTCACATACCTAAATAAGCTTTTACTATCCTCCTTTATATTCTTGGCTAGCTTACCTTCGTACCTCATTTTTTCTCCCCGTATTGCCTTTTTTATATATCTTCTGCTGAACTTCACCTTCCATGTCTATCTCTGTCAGCGACAAAACAGTCGAAGGACGGACAGAAAACAGGAAATACTGGAAATACTCACCCAGCAAAACAGAATATGTGGAAAGCCAGTTAAAGTATCTCTCCTCGGAAATGTTTTCAGAGATACCTGACAAAAGTGTTAACTGTTTTGTTTATTTCCATACAAACTGCCTGGGGCTCAGTGTTTCCAGCATTCCCCGGGTTTGTTTCCATTTGCCACCTCACCGAATTTACAACAGAACATCGATTGGTTCCAAAAGATACAGCACAATCTGACACAACCTCACAGACAGACGTGGCGTCTCCAACCCAATCCTTCACAGGGAAGCAGGGGAGCGGAATTCAAACTCGGTGCCGTACTCAGATGTCTGTAACCGTGTCTGATGAAGATACAATACAAAACATGTCATTGTATTTATAACAATGAAGCACCACGTCGGTTGTGTCAGCATGGACTTCATTGTGTTTTCCATCAACCGCTTTATATTCTGTCATACCGCAGATATTTACTAAAAACCCACAACAGTTTCCCATTACAACACGGAACTCCTCACATTTGCTGAATGCTCTATGATGCTCCTAAATAGACAATCACTCACATTCAAATGCAGACGATCAATGGGCATACGCTCCGCGGGCTGTATGAACACAATATTTGCAAATGCAGACCAAACGCAGAGACCCGAGCTTCCCACTACTGATCACAAGCCGCTGGAAGAACAGGATCTGTCCCGCTCAATCTTATGGAAATTGGCCGATTCGCCGAATTCCCGCAGGGGTTTGCTTTCAGCTTCAAATCCCAGCATCTATAACCCCAGTGTTTCCACTCCATTCCAGAAATGCGGAATACCGGGACTGGAATGTGAGAGTTTAAACCAGCGGCAGAATCAATCACATGATTGGGATTAAACTTCAACATTCAACCACGGAAGCTGACCCCGCGGCTTACCGGGAATTCCAAATGCTGAAATAAAAGGATAGTAAATGTCCTCTATCCGCCAAATGACTGGATACACCATTTCAGTGAGAATCTGTGATTTCCGTTGCTCATGTACTCACAGTTTCGTCAGTCAGCTGATGCATTCAAAGCTTCCCTGATTTATACAGAGGATCTGTCTCCAGAGGTAGGGTTACACACCTCACTAACTATCTTAGTTACAGTTACTTGAACAAACACTTTAATTCGACACTATTGTCTCCATTGTAAATAGTGGGGCGATTGGAGACAAATACATCAAAATTACTTGGCATTACCTCAGCAGCGTCTCTGGTGGAAAGAAAACGGCAGATTTAATTTCAAAGACTGAGCTTTGTCGGGAGGCAGCGACACTTACAGATTTCATCCTTTTGTTGGCTAAATATTCATCTATGAACGTAGACCAGCGAGCGAACCCTACCTCGATCCCTGCAATTTCCCATTTTGAACTGTCCTTCAGTCCTTCAGCCTCTTCCCGTTCACACACACACGCACACACACACACACACACACACACACACACACACACACACACACACACACACACACACACACACACACACACACACACACACACACACACACACACACACACACACACACACACTTGCACAAATGTATTTCTACCTTATAGTGACTGTCCTGCTCTACATACTGTTTGGTACAAGTTACTACAAATCGCACGTTACACATTTAGACAGAGACAAAACGTAAAGATTGTTACCTCTCATCTATATGAAGGATGTAAGTACTGAAGTCAATACAATTCGAAATATCAAAACACAGATTCGAACACACATACCATAGAGAGACTGAGATCAGGATGGAAACGGTAAAATGAGCACGTTGCTAATGTACAAACAAAAGAAAATCTGACGATGTTGCTAATCCAGGGAAACACAAGGAACTCCGCCTTGTTCCTCCAGCATTTTGTGTGTCCTGTTGCTGATGTAACAGTCTTTCATTGTTATCTCAAATCTATCAGATGTCAAAGAAATAGAGAATAAATGGAGTTCGATCGAGAGAGTGAGAGAAAAACGAGAGAGCCGATAGGCAAACTGACAAATCGGCCAAACAGGCAGAAAGACATGCAGAAACAGATGCATAGATTGCAGGATTGTCTTTCATCCTGTATAACCTAGTAGAGTGCAGTGATAATTTTGTCCCTGTCTGTCTCCGGTACTGTCTGACAGAGTGGTTTTCACTCTGTTCCTGTCAGACTATGATACAGTGTGATACTGCACAGGACCGAAAAAGGTGAAGAAGGTTGTAAATCTTGTCAGCTCTATCTTGGGTACTAGCCTGCAAAGTACCCTGGACATCTTTAGGGAGCCATGTCTCTGAAAGGCAGCATCCATTATTAAGGACCTTCAGCACTCTGGGCATGGCCCTTTCTCACTGTTGCCATCAGGTAGGAGGTACAGAAGTCTGAATTCACACATTCAGTGATTGAGGGACATCTGCATCCACTCTGCCATTCGATTCCTAAATGGACATTAACTCTTTTGATAATGCCACACTTTTCTTACTGTGCGGTATTTATGATTTTGGTCGTTTTTTATAAACTGATTTAATATACTTATACTGTAATTGTTTTTCATTTTTATTTAGTATTATTATTAGTTTTATATTCATTATTATTATTATTATTATTATTATTATTATTATTATTATTATTATTATTATTATTATTATTATTATTATTATTATTATTATTATTATCATCATCATCATCATCATCATCATCATCTTTACTTTTCCCTTCTCGATTAGGTATTGCTTTAAACTGCAAATACTGTGTCAAAAATTTTCACGTCACATGCTATAATCAAGTCACTTTGAAAGAAGGTGACCAATGTATCCATTATCTCTTCATCAACCTCTCTCAGGACTGTAGGATGTAGTCGATCCGGCCCAGGAGCCTGATCTACCTTCAGGCCATTAATTTTCAATTGTTACATTTCTTGTGGCCGAAGTCGACATAAGAAAAATAGATGGAGTTAGTCCGAGCAAATTATCAATAATTCGATGGGGAACATTTTGGGAACAGAGTCCATAATCGCAGAAATGTTACGCTCTTCAGAGTTTATGATCAGACTGCCCTTCACGGGAGAACGCTCAGGCGGCCGAGAGCCAAATAGAATTGCATTTGGGAGGAACTGGGGAACTTCCATTAAGCGTCGCCGTCGTGTCTAAGTCCACACCTGACATGTGGATATTTTATAACATGTATCTCAGAACCAGCAGGTTGTTCTGAGGGTGAAGCTAAGTTTGAAGCAGCACAAGGGAAGGCTTGAAAAGCTGAATGGCGCGAAGCGTTGTGTATTTAGACAATAGAAAATAATGTTTATTCATCTTCCAGCGAGCCAGACATTCAGAAGTTATTAGACAAATTGCAAATGTTGAAACAAGGAATATTCAGAAGGTCCATGAGGCGCTAAAGGGGAGCGAGAGAATGGCTGGTGTTTTAAAGAAGAAATCAGGGTATCTGGAGATTAGAAGTTCGGAAAATCCCTGATGAATACGTCACATCGGCATTCACCACGGAAACGGATACACAATAGGGCAGAATCAGGCGGCGGAAGGATATTATTGTACGGGACAATAATATTGTGACAAAGGTTTGAGATAGTTTGGTGAACCCAACTCCGAATTGCCTCTCCCAAACATTTTGGACTTTTTCTCCACTATTTGGCTGTCTCCACTGAACCTCATGTTTGTTCCTCCAACTATTCAATCCCATATAACCATTCCCCTCTCCCCTCCCTTCTGAGGCACGGCGTTGGACTTGTTTTTGGAGTTTGTCCTTAAGCAACTTGTGTATGAGATATATAGGATTGGGTACTATGAAATGAATCGGAAATGATTAGAGAGTTTAAGGAAAACGAACATTTAGGACGCAGTGATCACAATCTAGACGAGTTCAATTTGAGATATGATACTGAAAATTAAAGTCTGACGCAGCAGTATTTCAGAGGAGTAAAGACAATTAAAGCGGTATGAGGAAGGCACTGGCAAATAAATAAACAAACAAACAAACAAATAAATAAATATATATATATAGATAGATTGATAGATAGATAGATAGATAGATGGATAGACAGACAGACAGACAGATAAATAAATGAATAAGGAAGCAAGCAAGGAAAGAAACAAACAAACAAACAAATAAATGAATAGACAGACAGACAGACAGATAGTTATATAGATAGATAGATAGATAGATAGATAGATAGATAGATAGATAGATAGATAGATAGATAGATAGATAGATAGATAGATAGATAGACAGACAGATAGATAGATAGATTAATAAATGAATAAATAGAACATAAATAAAGGAGATGCTGTCATAATGGTCTGCAGGGACAAAGCAAAAGAGCGGGCGTATAAAAAGCAAACATTAGTGGAAACGTAGAGTATTTGGAAGCTTTTAAAAACCTGCAGATTACAATTAATAGAATCATAAGAAGGAAAAAGATAAACTATGCAAGCAATCTAGTGAACAACATCAAGGTGTGTAGTGAAATCATTTTCAAGTACAGAAAAAAATCAAAGAGTAATGCGAGTGGGTATAGGATCGTTAGAAAAAGAGGCAGGAGAAAAAAATAACTGGGGACAAGGAGATGGCGGATGAACTGAATGAATGTTTTGCCGCAATCGTCACTGTGGAAGATACCAGCATTTATCTGATGTTGTAGTGTGTGAAGGAAGAGAGGTGGGTGCAGTTATTCTTACAAGAGAGAAGGTGCACAAAGGCTGAAGGACCTAAGGGTACATAAGTCACCCGGATCAGATGAAGTGCACCTTAGGGTTCTTAAAGAGTGAGCGGAAGAGATTGTGGACGCATTAGCAATGATCGTCCTAATATCATTAGATTCTCGCATGATGAGAGGAGAGAAAAATTGCAAATGCCACTTCACTCTTCAAGAACGAAGGAAGATAGTAGAAATGGAATTATAGACCAGCTAGCTTGACATTAGTGGTTGAGAAGATGTTGGATTTAATTTTTAAGGATGCAGTAACACAGGACCAGACAGGACAAAGTCAGCAAGTTTCTCTGCTGTCTCTCTCGGTGACATGCACAGTTAAAATCAGGCCCAAGAGAAGTAACCATCTCAGAAATTTTGTAAAATCTTGTCTGACGATCCTGCTGGATTTCCTTGAGGAGAATATATGTAGGATAGATATAGGGGATGCAGTAAATATTGGTTATTCGGACTCTCAAAAGACCGTTGACAAGGCTCTACACATGAGGCTTCTTACAAAGTTAAGAGTCCATGGCATTGCAAAAAATACGAGAAGCATTGGGTGAATGGACGGAGGCAACGAGTGGGAATAAAAGGATCCGTTTCTGTTCGGCTGCTAGTGACTAGTGCTCTTCCACACGTGTCGGTGGAGGGAACTCTTCTTAATGCTCAATGTCAAGGATTTAGATGATGGAATATTGCCAAGTTTGCAGATGGTACGAATATTGGTCTTGGTGCATGTATTGTTGAGGAAAGAGGACGTTTGCAGAGGACATTGGGATAATTGCCAAGAAGGTGGCAAGTGAAAATACGATGTTGGAAAATGCATGGTCATGCGCTTTGGTAGTGGAATTAAACGTGCAGACTATTTGCTAACCGAGCAGAATACCCACCAAACTGCGGTGCAAAGAGAATTGGTCGTCCTCGTGTATAACACCTAAAGGGTTAACACGCAGGTAGAGACGGAGGTAATGAAGAAAAATATGATGTTCGCATTCATTTCAAGAGGTCTAGGAAACAGGAACAGTGATGCGATGCTGAGGCTTTACACGGCAGTGCTGAAGCCTCATCTTGAGAACTGTGAACAGTTTTCGGATCCTCACATAACAAAAGATGTGCTGGCGTTGGAGAGGGACCAGGGGAGGTTCACAGGGATGATTCCAGCTATAACGGGGTATCAAATGAGTACTGTTTGAAGACTCTGGGTCTGTACTTCGTGGAATTTCAGAGAGATGAGCTGGGATCTCATTTAAACCTTTCGAATGTCGAAAGGCCTATGCAGAGTGGATGTGGTAAGGATGTTTCTCAAGGCTATGGTGCCTAACACAAGAGGTCGTAGCCTCAGAATAGAGAGGCGACCATTTAAAACAGAGTTGCGGAGAATTATCTTTCACCAGAGGGTGGTGAATTTGTGTAATTTGTCATCACATTCAGCTGGGGAGGCCGTGTCGTTGGGTTTATTCAAGACAGATATTTATTGATTGTTGATTGGACACGGCATCACTCGTTACGACCAGAAAGGCGGGAAATGGAGATGATTAAGGGAAATCGAGGATCAGGCATGTGTGAGCAGACACGATGGTCAAAATGGCGTAATTCGGTTCCTGTAATTAATGGACCTATGGCCTTGTTATCTTAAATCGGTGAGAGTTACGGGCATTTTTATTCGTTTTCGCTTATCTGTGTACCACGCTGATTAGATGCAAAGTCCTGTGATGAGCAGGGAGCTGCCTGAAACTATGTAGAGAGGAAGCGCACATCGCTGCTGTCAAAACCGAATGAATGGTCTTGGCTCGAAACGTTTTCCAGAGATTTTGTAATACCTGCTGAGTTCCCATAGCATTTTGTGTGTGATTCCGCTGTAAGTTCAAATGTTAAAGCACAATGATTATCTAAGTACTGTAATGCCCTGGTTCATATATGTTGTGTGTATTTCATTTAGCAGTTCGGCAAGAGCAGTTCCTTCCGCAGGCAGTCTGCTTGGGTTACTGTTAAAGATAAGGAATGTGTGCCATACAGTTATCACGGAAGAATCAGAGGTTTCTTGCTGAGGGACACTAGGTTTGGTCCTTTTTTGTTTCGGTTCGGCGGGAAATGAGGAAATAAGACGCTGGGAGAACAGATCGTAGGGTACAATCCGGTGGGAGACCCGTTTGTTGTAGATGGATTGAGAGCGACATCCGGAAAGTGATTACATGTTGACCGAGAGGCCAGCGCGGGAGTGACAAGGAAGGTCAAGATGGGCTCCAACTGGAGCACATTTGGTTGTTTAATTAGAATGTGCTGTCCTCTTTTGTTCCTCGTCACCTACCGTTTCGTTCAGTTAAGATTCATAAATATAATCCGTCTAATCGTTTGCTGTATGTTATTTCATGGCACTAATTCGTAACAGGGTTGCAAAATACACAGTAACAAAAACAAACTGGATTTGGTTTGCAATTGGAGCGATCTCAATCTCCCTAGTTTTGGGGTGACCGAAATGATTTTTTCTCTGGACTTACAAAGAAACCAGGGGGGCGGTCAGTATAGGTATACCTGGAGATTCATTTTCTTGCTAGGTTTCTGAATAAATTCCTAATAGAATAATAACCATGACAGAATCGATGAAAGACCGCACCCACAGTCGTTCAATCGGTAAGAGTAAGAAGACCACTCTCGTATGAGTTCTCTCGTTAACAAGACACTTCCGGGCTTGAAATGGCGCTCACTGGAAGTTGTTCTTCAGATCATGAAGGATTTATTATCAGTTTTAACCCCATTCTCTTGCCTTCTCCCCGCACCTTTTGAATCCCGTTGCTTTGTGATCTCCGCTTTTTAAAAAAATGGTCATTCCGACTGATTTCACCGCGTGAAACTGATTCACCGCGTGGTTCTATTCTATGTAACAGCATAGTATACAATCTAGATTTATTTTCTGCGCCCTCAATATCGTTAAATAACGAGAAAAGCGGATCTTGGAAGTTTCAAAAGAAGAGGCCGAAAGACATCTCAGAACCATCCTCTCTGGTGAGCTGAAAGATGAACCGATACTTGTCCCAGATGACATATCTCACCCTCACCACATCAATTTAACATCAGCCCTCCCAAGCTGAGTGAGGTGAATGAGGCAGTGAAGAAGGCAAGATCGGCATCAGCGCCAGGCCCTAACGGTGTTCAATATTGTGTCTACAAGAAAGCCCCGGTTGCTCTGAAATTTCTGTTAAGAAACACGAGGGCTGCTTGGAGAAGCAAGTGATCCCCAAAGCCTGGAGAAGACTAGGAGGAGTTCTGTTCCCAAAGGAAAAGAATTCGTCCACCATCGAATATTTTCGCCAAATACACCTTCTGTACTAAATGGAGGGTAAGATCTTTCTCAGCGTGTTGGCGGAAAGATTTACAAAGCGTCTGAAACAAAACCATTTCATTGATACGTCAATCCAAAAGACTGGCATAGCAGGCTTCTTGGGACGCCTTCAACATACCAGCCTCATATAGCATCAAATCCAGATGGCTAATAAAGAAGGAAAGGATCTGAATCTTCTTTGCCTCGAGCTGGCCAACGCCTAAGGTGCAGTTTCTCATTCCCTGCTGTGGACTGCTTTTGAATTCTTTCAGTTGCCTGCAACAATAATAAATCTGGTAAAACATTGCCTCCAGGATCTGCAAGTTTGTCTCACAACACCAGAATTCACCACAGCTTGGCAACCAGTGGAAATAGGCAGCATGGCGGGGTGCACCATCTCCCCACTGACCTTCACTGAAGCAATCGAGCTCATTATCAGAGAATCAAAATGGGATACAGGAGGAAAACGACTACAGTTTGATCAAGGGTTAACACCGATATGAACCTTTAATGAGGATATAACAATACTGACGAAACTGTCCCCTGGAAAAGCTTCCTCAAAACATCACATGGGCGGGGATGAAGATCAAGCCCAGCAAGTGAGAAGCATCTCCATTGTCAAAGATCAACTCACAGATCAAATATTTCATATTGACGGAACACCTGTCCCAACTGTTTCAGAAATGCCAGTGAAGAGCTTGGGTCGATGGTATGATGTTAAGCTCAAGGACACAGAGCAGTTTAAACAACTCAAAAAGGATACTATCATCTACATAGCTCGCGTCCAGAGGACCTGGCTGCCAGGAAAACTCAAGCTGTGGTGCTTCCTGTTCGGCAGACTCCCAAGACTCATGTGGCCTTTAGCAGTGTATGAAATTCCCATCAACAAATTGGAAAGATCGAAAGTGTGATCAGCACACATGTGAAACAGTGACTTGGACTTCCACTTCCTCTTTTGGAAGAGGACAGCGAGGCTGAGAAGAAGTGCGGCGGCGGCCATTTTCAAATTGCTTCTCAGATCGGAGTTCTGAGAGGCGGGACTGCGCAGGCGCGTGAAGGAGGCCTGGGAAGGAGGGAAGATATAAAAAGGAGAGAAGGAGTGAGGCAGTTCTCTTTTGGAAGAGGACAGCGAGGCTGAGAAGAAGTGCGGCGGCGGCCATTTTCAAATTGCTTCTCAGATCGGAGTTCTGAGAGGCGGGACTGCGCAGGCGCGTGAAGGAGGCCTGGGAAGGAGGGAAGATATAAAAAGAACGCAGCCTTAAGCAGCGGGCAGCTTCGTTTGCGGGCAGCGGAGTGAGTCGGGAGCAGAGTGTAGGGCTTGGGCTCGGAGGGCTTAGGCGGAAGAGGGCACAGTAGGCTTATCTTTTAGTTCTTGTTATTTTCAGTTATTCGGGAGGTATGAGTGTTAGGGCAGCTTGTTGTTCTCGGTGTCGGATGTGGGAGATCCTGGAGTCTCCGAGCCTCCCGGACGTCCACATCTGCGCCAGGTGCGCCGAACTGCAGCTCCTGAGGGACCGAATTAGGGAACTGGAGCTGCAGCTCGATGACCTTCGCCTGGTCAGGGAGAGTGAGGAGGTGATAGAGAGGAGTTACAGGCAGGTGGTCACTCCGGGGCCACGGGAGGCAGATAGGTGGGTCACGATCAGGAAGGGGAAGGGGCAGGTACTAGAGAGTACCCCAGTGGCTGTACCCCTTGACAATAAGTACTCATGTTTGAGTACTGTTGGGGGGGACAGCCTACCTGGAGGAAGTGACAGTGGCCGGGCCTCCGGCACAGAGGACGGCCCTGTAGCTCAGAAGGGTAGGGATAGAAGAAAGAGGACCATAGTAATAGGGGACTCGATAGTCAGGGGTTCAGACAGGCGGTTCTGTGGAGGTGATCGGGAGTCCCGGATGGTTGTTTGCCTCCCTGGTGCCAGGGTCCGGGACGTTTCTGATCGCGTCCAAGATATCCTGAAGTGGGAGGGTGAGGAGCCAGAGGTCGTGGTACATGTAGGTACCAATGACATAGGTAGGAAAGGGGAAGAGGTCCTGAAACGAGAGTATAGGGAGTTAGGAAGGCAGTTAAGAAGAAGGACCGCAAAGGTAGTAATCTCGGGATTACTGCCTGTACCACGCGACAGTGAGAGTAGGAATGGAATTAGGTGGAGGATGAATGCGTGGTTGAGGGATTGGAGCAGGGGGCAGGGATTCAAGTTTCTGGATCATTGGGACCTCTTCTGGGGCAGGCGTGACCTGTTCAAGAAGGACGGGTTACACTTGAATCCTGGGGGGACCAATATCCTAGCGGGGAGGTTTGCTAGGGCTACGGGGCAGACTTTAAACTAGTAAGATGGGGGGGCGGAAATCAATTTGAGGAAACTATGGGAGAGGAGGTTAGTTCACCAGTAGAGCAAGTAAGTAGACCGTGTGTGAGGGAGGACAGGCAGGTGATGGAGCAGGGATGCGCTCAGCCCGAAGTTGTAGGGGAGAAGAAAGAAAAGGATAATAAATTTGAATGCATTGCTAGGGATGAAAAGAGAGGAGGAGGTGGAGAGTATCTTAAATGTATCTATTTTAATGCTAGGAGCATTGTAAGAAAGGTGGATGAGCTTAAAGTGTGGATTGATACATGGAATTATGATGTTGTAGCTATTAGTGAAACATGGTTGCAGGAAGGGTGTGATTGGCAACTAAATATTCCTGGATTTAGTTGCTTCAGGTGTGATAGAGTAGGAGGGGCCAGAGGAGGAGGTGTTGCATTGCTTGTCCGAGAAAATCTTATGGCGGTGCTTTGGAAGGATAGATTACAGAGCTCCTCTAGGGAGGCTATTTGGGTGGAATTGAGGAATGGGAAAGGTGTAGTAACACTGATAGGAGTGTATTATAGGCCACCTAATGGGGAGCGTGAGTTGGAAGAGCAAATGTGTAAGGAGATAGCAGATATTTGTAGTAAACACAAGGTGGTGATTGTGGGAGATTTTAATTTTCCACACATAGATTGGGAAGCTCATTCTGTAAAAGGGCTGGATGGTTTAGAGTTTGTGAAATGTGTGCAGGATAGCTTTTTGCAACAATACATAGAAGTACCGACTAGAGATGGGGCAGTGTTGGATCTCCTGTTAGGGAATGCGATAGGTCAGCTGACAGATGTATGTGTTGGGGAGCACTTCGGGTCCAGTGATCACAATAGCATTAGCTTCAATATAATTATGGAGAAGGACAGGACTGGACCTAGAGTTGAGATTTTTGATTGGAGAAAGGCTAACTTTGAGGAGATGCGCAGGGATTTAGAGAGAGTGGAATGGGTCAAGTTGTTTTATGGGAAGGATGTAATAGAGAAATGGAGGTCATTTAAGGGTGAAATTATGAGGGTACAGAATCTTTATGTTCCTGTTCGGTTGAAAGGAAAGATTAAAGGTTTGAAAGCGCCATGGTTTTCAAGGGATATTAGAAACTTGGTTCGAAAAAAGAGGGATGTCTACAATAGATATAGGCAGCATGGAGTAAAGGAATTGCTCGAGGAATATAAAGAATGTAAAAGGAAACTTAAGAAAGAGATTAGAAAAGCTAAAAGAAGTTACGAGTTTGGTTTGGCAAATAAGGTGGAAGTAAATCCGAAAGGCTTCTACAGTTATATTAAAAGCAAGAGGATAGTGAGGGATAAAATTGGTCCCTTAGAGAATCAGGGTGGTCAGCTATGTGTGGAGCCGAGGGAGATGGGAGAGATTTTGAACGATTTCTTCTCTTCGGTATTCACTAAGGAGAAGGATATCGAATGGTGTAAGGTGTGGGAAACAAGTAAGGAAGTTATGGAACCTATGACAATTAAAGAGGTGGAAGTACTGGCGCTTTTAAGAAATTTAAAAGTGGATAAATCTCCGGGTCCTGACCGGATATTCCCCAGGACCTTGAGGGAAGTTTGTGTAGAGATAGCAGGAGCTCTGACGGAGATCTTTCAGATGTCATTAGAAACGGGGATTGTGCCGGAGGATTGGCGTATTGCTCATGTGGTTCCATTGTTTAAAAAGGGTTCTAGAAGTAAGCCTGGCAATTATAGACCTGTCAGTTTGACATCAGTGGTGGGTAAATTAATGGAAAGTATTCTTAGAGATAGTATTTATAATTATCTGGATAGACAGGATCTGATTAGGAGTAGCCAGCATGGATTTGTGCGTGGAAGGTCATGTTTGACAAACCTTATTGAATTTTTTGAAGTAGTTACGAGGAATGTTGACGAGGGTAAGGCAGTGGATGTAGTCTATATGGACTTCAGCAAGGCCTTTGACAAAGTTCCACATGGAAGGTTAGTTAAGAAGGTTCAGTCGTTAGGTATTAGTGCTGGAGTAATAAAATGGATTCAACAGTGGCTAGATGGGAGATGCCAGAGAGTAGTGGTGGATAATTGTTTATCGGGATGGAGGCCGGTGACTAGCGGGGTGCCTCAGGGATCTGTTTTGGGCCCAATGTTGTTTGTAATATACATAAATGATCTGGATGATGGGGTGGTAAATTGGATTAGTAAGTATGCTGATGATACTAAGGTAGGAGGTGTTGTGGATAATGAGGTGGGTTTTCAAAGCTTGCAGGGAGATTTATGCCGGTTAGAAGAATGGGCTGAACGTTGGCAGATGGAGTTTAATGCTGAGAAGTGTGAGGTTCTACATTTTGGCAGGAATAATCCAAATAGAACATACAGGGTAAATGGTAGGGCATTGAGGAATGCAGTGGAACAGAGAGATCTAGGAATAACAGTGCATAGTTCCCTGAAGGTGGAGTCTCATGTAGATAGGGTGGTGAAGAAGGCTTTTGGAACGCTGGCCTTTATAAATCAGAGCATTGAGTACAGAAGTTGGGATGTAATGTTAAAATTGTACAAGGCATTGGTAAGGCCAAATTTGGAATATTGTGTACAGTTCTGGTCACCGAATTATAGGAAAGATATCAATAAATTAGAGAGAGTGCAGAGACGATTTACTAGGATGTTACCAGGGTTTCAGCACTTAAGTTACAGAGAAAGGTTGAACAAGTTAGGTCTCTATTCATTGGAGCGTAGAAGGTTGAGGGGGGATTTGATCGAGGTATTTAAAATGTTGAGAGGGATAGATAGAGTTGACGTGAATAGGCTGTTTCCATTGAGAGTAGGGGAGATTCAAACGAGAGGACATGATTTGAGAGTTAGGGGGCAAAAGTTTAAGGGAAACACGAGGGGGTATTTCTTTACTCAGAGAGTGATAGCTGTGTGGAATGAGCTTCCTGTAGAAGTAGTAGAGGCCAGATCAGTTGTGTCATTTAAGGTAAAATTGGATAGGTATATGGATAGGAAAGGAGTGGAGGGTTATGGGCTGAGTGCGGGTAGGTGGGACTAGGTGAGATTAAGAGTTCGGCACGGACTAGGAGGGCCGGAATGGCCTGTTTCCGTGCTGTGATTGTTATATGGTTATATGGTTATAAAGTCCCGTTGGACTGTACGGGAACGGCAAATTACCAATTGTAAGTCTTGGGAAAGGATTTAAATGCACCAAAGCAAGGATGGTCATGACCCTCACTGAATCTGAAGGCATTGTTATTCGAACACCTGCTCGCAGTGTGGCTACTGGGAGGATGTGGACCCCATCTGAAGTCTGCTCTTCGCTTCAGGGAAATGGGTGGCCAAGTCCAGCTTTGGAGAGCCGGGCTTGGGCTCGTCCCAAAGGATCCTTAATGGAACAGGGCAACATCCGTGCAGAAGAGACGACTCGTGGTTGAGGAATGAGAAGGCAGGGGGAGGCAGAGCGACACGTCAGGGCCGTCTAAGTGGCCAAGCAGGACAGATGCTCTAATTGCGAGATACTGGAAAACAGGAAATTCAGCTTGCGTAGCATCTGGGAGATGGAGGAATATACGCTAAGTTTTGTTATCAGAGCCACTTATAACCTCCTACTCACACCCCAGAACCTGAACCAGGTGGGGGGTAGACATCACTTGCTCTCTTTGTCAAGCACCCGGATAAATAAGGCACATTTCAACAGTATACACCAGGAGCCTCAGCCAGAAGCGGTACACTTGGCGGCATAACCAAGTTCTCAGACAGCTGCCATCAATCCTGGAACAGAGACGAATCACCACAAAGGCTCCCCCACAACGATCGGCATGAAATGTCCACATGACACGATTTGTACCGGCAGGCCAATCTTCAGAGCACCATGTAACATCAAAATACATACGAATTTTGCAGGTTTCTTGGTATTGGAAAATGGACGTGTACTTGGAAAAAAAAAAGCTAGTGTTCCTCCAGAGATTGTGGCTAGAAGACTCCGGCCAGACATGGTCCGGTGGTCCACAGCAGCCAAGCTGGCATATATTGTGGAATATTCAGGGCCATGAGAAGATGGTGTTGAAGAAGTTTATGAGAGGAAAAAGAACAAGTATTCTGAACTGGCAACTGAAGCTGCCCAGAACGACTGGAAGACCAAGATTTCCCCTGTAGAAGTGGGATGCAGGGGATTCGTGGCTACAGCTACTACCCGTCTATTGAAGAAGTTTGGGGTGAGGGGTTATTTACCCCAACAAGCAATCAAGTCCCTGTCAAATGCAGCTGGAGAATGCAGTAACTGGATTTGGATTAAAAGGAAAGACAGCAACTGGGCTGCAAGATGAAGACAGGTGTGTATGGAACCGAGGGGTGTGTACCTGGGACTCCAGGTAGCACCTTTGCACCCTCTGGAAACGTCGTGGGCTTATCAAAGAAGCGTCGAAGGAGGGGTGTGCCCACATGATAACTACGATGAGGTACCTACCCTCCTTGACAACACTCCAAGTCAATCTCCCATATTAGGATTGCCGACTTATCATTGGGATTGAAATATCAGGTCCTGTTAGCTCTACCAGCTGGGTGGCCTGCGAAATAGAGACAGAGAGAGAAAAACATCTTCACACTGTTTCACTGTGTCTCGACACCAAAGAACCGATTGCCAATGACCCAGAGGAAGTATCGCATTGGGCCAACGTATACAATTTATACCCTGTTCATGTTTCATGCTCTTTCACTTTCCTCTTTTAATTCAGCATTTAATGGTGTTTGTCAAACATTGATTTCTGTATGTTATCTGAGTTCGCAATGGCTTTATCTATTGAATAAGTTGTTGTTCTTTGTCTGTCCTGTGTTACTATATCCGGACGTTTATTATGGATTGTCCCTTCTGTAGTAACTGATCAATTGGTATATAATTTGTAGGAATCTGACACTTGCATTTATTTTAAGTTATTGTGTCTTCTGTAGTTCTGAGCAGCTGGTGAAACCTCATGTCCGGACATAGACAAGCGGGCTCTTCTCATTTGTTTAGACCTTTCAGACTGTCCTGGTGGTGTTTAAAATTGTGGTCTCTGGAGATGTCCATAAACATTACTGTGTAGGTCCTTTTCTGAATGGACGGCGGAGATTAGAGAAGTTCCGCAGTAATCAATGTTGAGACCGTTTCTTATCGCGTTATACATCAATGATTTCGGTGAAGGATTTGATTGCTTTGAGACAGGGTTTCAGACCCAGGCGAAGGTACATGGAATGGCAGGTAGAGCTGAGGATGCAGGGTGCTTGAAGAAGGAATTAGATAGACTGGAGAAGAGACAAAGAATTATGAAAGAATTTAATATAGAGAAGTGCCCAGTGTTACTCTTTGAAAGATGGAATAAAGTCGCGGACTATTTCGGAAATGGGAAGAACATTTGAATTGACAAGCAGAGTTGCAGAGCCACAGGAAAATCTCCAGATTGAGTCAATGGTGAGGAGCTAAAATGCATACTCCAATCCATTTTTAGTAGACTGGTATATGATTGTGTGTAGGGTGGCGGGCCGGCAGCGTGTTGGTCACGCTGTGGTGATCGGATGCTCCCTGTGGTAGCCGGCCTATTTTAGAAAACGGGAGAATATTGAAAGAAACGGAAGTGCAGAGCATTTTGGTAAGATTCCCCACAGGAAGATTTGCAGAAAGTTGAGGAAGCCAAATGCAATGTTAGTATCCATTTCCAGACGACTGGGATATAAAAACAACTCTTTAGCAACCTATTAATCTGTATACTCTTCCAGCTTCCTGCCTCACAAGCACGTAGCACGGGCAGCAAATCCTGGAGGGTCCTGCCTTTTCACTTCTCTCTGAACTCGCTGAAATGGTAGAGCAGTATTTCATCACTCATCGCATCCATGTCATTGATAACTCAATGGATCACGATTTCGAGCTGTTCACACTCCCAGTTGAGAATCCAGAGGACTCGTTCGGAGATATTCCCGACATTGTCGCCAACAGAAGCACCTGTCCGCACCACTAACGAATAACCTATCACGACAACGTGACACGAACCCTGCACCCCACACGTGCAGACACCGCTAAACTCCTACTTCCCTTCTGAGTGACAGATGCAAACGAAGTGCCTCAGACCCTAACACTGTGACTGAACACTGTTAGGTGATTCTTCCGCGCCTCTCCCCACCAGACTCCGCGACGGTATCGAAAACGTTGAAGGAGATCTTCACATGGGAACTCTTTCCTGGCTCCTTCAGCTATTTCTCCTTCCTGGCTGTCACACTATCTCCTCTGCCTTGCGCCCTGGGTGTAACTCCCGCTCTATATGCCTTGTCTATCATTACTTCAGCCTCCCGAATGATCTGGAGCTCGTCCAGTTCAGACTTTACCTCCTCGACGCGGATTGTCAGAAGCTGAGCTGAACGCAGCACTCACTTTCTCTGTGCCTTCCCTGATCCCGCAATGGGAGCATTCAACTATCCTACCGGCCTCCGTTCTTATCTTATCTGATCGGATATAAAGAAGGGAAAGGAAAAAGGTTCTTGGCCAAGTGCTTTTCTTTTCTTTGCCTACTTTGACTGAAGCCTCCCTGCGCTGACGCCTTGGCGAGCAGAAGCCTGAAGTTCACCTGCTTGACTGTCCATTCAGACGATGGCTACTGCAGTTCACTCTGCCTTCCTCCTGATGATCAAACCGAAACGCCACCTGGACCCTTATTAAAGCTGTTTTTCATTGTAAGGATCGTCTGTCGCTTTTTATACCCGTGCTGAGTGAAGTCCTCTCCTCCGAGATCACCCGATGTACAGATTGGCCGCTGGTTCTACGCTCTCTTATGGAAAACCATTACTTTGCAAATATCGAACTCGATATCATTGTCAATCTACCTGTGCAACTGTAATTTCTAAGTACTATCAATGCAATAATCATGTTTAATCTGTTTATATCATGTTATTGCTTATTTGTTTGTTTTTATTTGCTCCGTGTACCTTATGATGTTATAATGGGTGACTTCAATCTACATATAGATTTGGTGAACCAAATTGGTAAGCGTGTTGAGGAACAGAATTTCTTGGAACGTATCGGGATGGTTTTCTCAACCAACATGTCGAGGAACCAACTAGAGAGCAGGTCATTCTAGATTGGGTATTGAGCAATGAGGAAGGGTTAGTTAGGAATCTTGTCGTGCGAGGCCCCTTGGGCAAGAGTGACCATAATATGGTGGAATTCTTCATTAAGATGGAGAGTGACATAGTTAATTCAGAAACAAACGTTCTGAACTTAAAGAAGGATACATTTGAAGGTAAGGGACGTGAATTAGCTAAGATAGACAGGCAAGTTATACTTAAAGGGTTGACAGTGGATATGCAATGGCAAGCACTTAAAGATCGCATGGATAAACTACAACAGTTGTTCATCCCAGCTTGGCAAAAGAATAAACCAGGGAAGCTAATGCACCCGTGGCTGACAAGGGAAATTAGGGATAGTATCAAGTCCAAAGAAGAAACAAATATAATTAGCAAAAAAGAAGCGGCACACCTGAGGACTGGGATAAATTCAAAGACCAGCAGAGGAGGACAAAGGGCTTAATTATTAAATGGAAAAATGATTATGAGAGAAAGCTGGCAGGGAACATAAAGGTGACTGTAAAAGCTTTTATAAATACGTGAAAAGAAAAAGATTGGTCAGGACAAATGTAGGTCCTTTACAGTCAGAAACAGGTGAATTAATCATAGGGAACAAAGACATGGCATACCAATTAAATAACTACTTTGGTTCTGTCTTCACTAAGGAAGACGTAAATAATCTTCCGGAAATAGTAAGGGACCGAGGGTCTACTGATATTGAGGAACTGTGGGAAATACATGCTAGTAGTGAAGTGGTGTTAGGTAAATTGAAGGGATTAAAGGAAGATAAATCCCCAGTGCCAGATGGTCTGCATCCCAGAGTGCTTAAGGAAGTAGCCCAAGAAATAATGGATGCATTAGTGATATTTTTTCAAAACTCCTTAGATTCTGCATTAGTTGTTGAGGATTGGAGGGTGGCTAATGTAACCTCAGTTTTAATAAAAGGATGGAGAAAGAAACCGTGGAATTATAGACCGGTTAGTCTGATATCGGTGGTGGGGAAAATGCTAGAGTCGGTTATCAAAGATGTGACAACAGCACATTTGGAAAGAGGTGAAATCATCGGACAAAGTCAGCATGGATTTGTGAAAGGAAAATCATGTCTGATGAATCTTACAGAATGTTTTGAAGATGTAACTAGTAGAGTGGATAGGGGAGAGCCAGTGGATGTAGTATATTTACATTTTCAAAAGGCTTTTGACAAGGTCCCACACAGGAGATTAGTGTGCAAACTTAAAGCACACGGTACTGGATGTATGGTATTGATGTGGATAGAGAACTGGTTGCAGACAGGAAGCAAATAGTGGGAGTAAACGGGATCTTTTCAGAATGGCAGGCAATGACAAGTGGGGGACCGAAAGGCTCAGTGCTGGGACCACAGTGGTTTACAATATATATTAATGATTTAGACGAGGGAATTAAATGCAGCTCACGTTTGCGGATTACACGAAGCTGGGCGGCGGTGTTAGCTGTGAGGAGGATGCTAACAGGATGCAGGGTGATTTGGATAGGTTAGGTGAGTGGGCAAATTCAGGGCAGATGCAAATTAATGTGGATAAATGTGAGGTTATCCACTTTGATTGCAAGAACAGGAAAACAGTTTATTATCTGAACGGTGGCCGATTAGGAAAAGGTGAAATGCAACGAGACCTGGGTGTCATTGTACACCAGTCATTGAAGGTGGACATGCAGGTACAGCAGGAGGTGAAAAAGGCAAATTGTATGTTGGCATTTATAGCAAAAGGATTTGAGTAAAAGATCAGGGAGGTTCTAATGCAGTTGTACAAGGGCTTGGTGAGACCGTACCTAGAATATTGTGTGCAGTTTTGGTCCCCTAATCTGAGGAAAGGCTTTCTGGCCATAGAGGGGGTGCAGAGAAGGTTCGCCAGATTGACTCCTGGGATGGCAGGACTTTCATATGAAGAAAGATTGTATCGACTAGGCTTATACTCTCTGGAATTTAGAAGATTGCGGGGGGATCTTATTGAAACGTATAAAATTCTAAAGGGATTGGACAGGCTAGATGAAGGAAGATTGTGTGCTATGTTGGGGCAGTCCAGAACGAGAGGTCACAGTTTAAGGATAAAGGGGAAGCCTTTTAGGACCGAGATGAGGAAAAACTTCTCCAGACAGAGAGTGGTGAATCTGTGGAATTCTCTGCCACATGAAACAGTTGACGTCGGTCCATTGGCTATATTTAAGAGGAAGTTAGATATGGCCCTTGTGGCTAAAGGGCACAGGGGCTATGTAGATAAAGCAGGTACAGGGTTCTGAGTTGGATGATCAGCCATGATCATACTGAATGGCGGTGCAGGATCGAAGGGCCGAATGCACCTATTTTCTATGTTTCTATGTTTCCTTTCCAGATTGGTTGTATATCAATGTCCAGCTGTGTGTCAATAAGTTTCTCAATTTTGTGCCAATTGACAGACACGACACGCATCCGTGGAGAGCAGATTGCTGGGATTATTAGGTACACGACTAATATGCTTTTGAATCGCTTCTCTGACTGTCTGCAAATAAAGGGTTAACTGCACCTGTCATTCCGTAGAACCTAATTAAGCGAGTGTCGGTGGGGATTGTCGACGTCACCGCGGAGGTGTGGCTGCTGACTAACTGTTCTATTGATATGTCCCCCTCTCAACGCCAGTCCGAGTCAGAGACGCCAGTCTACGCGATCAGAGACAAGCGGGCTCCAGGTAGAGAGAGGACAGAGGCTGGATCGGGAACAGGATCTGGAGTCTTCCCGCAATGGATCAGCAAAATACATCACGTAACGCTGCGGCATCTTTAAGGAATATTGACCTGGCGTATCCTTATCTGGATAAAAATCTTAAAGGAATACCTTTGGATTTTCGAATCTATCAGGCGCTTAGTACCGTCAAAATGATTTATTATCCTATACTCGCCATTGTAGCTGTCCCTGGTAAGAGTCTCGTCTCTTCCTCCTGAATAACGTTGTAAAATATAAGTAAGCTTCTCTTTCATACCTGTTCTCTAACGACGCACTAATTGCATGACAGGAATCTCAAACTGGTACCGCTTCAGCAACACTGGCTGAGTGAATTACGGAAGTTCTCTCTCCAGCTTTGGGTCTGTCAGCGTCCCGGTTACCTTTCTGTCTGGCAAGCGTAATCTGTGTCTCTTTTCCTGTCAAACACTGCCACCAAGTGGCCTCTCATGCACCTTCACTCACAGAGAAGCAAGTTCGAGCGCACACAACCTCTCCGCACAGTGCGCACCCTCCAATCCAGCCAGTATTCTGGTGAATTACATCTGCATCCTCTGTGAAACATACACATGCTTCCGGTACTTTATGCAGGTTTGCAGCAGCAGCAGCAGCAGGCTAACAAGAAAGCAAAAGCGATATTGGCCGTCATTGCTAGATGCGGGAATTTAAGAACAGGCTGCACAAGGTACTGGTGAGGCGGCAGCAGGAGTACTGCGTCCGGGACTAGTCTCCTGACTTGAGAAGCAATTTACTGGCGTTGTAGTCGTTTCCCCATTTTGATTCTAGACATGAGGTGGCGAGACTATAAGGAAAGATTGAGTCGCCTCGGACTGCACACACTGGAATTCAGAAGGATCAGAGACGATATTTTTAGCAACATGTAAAAATACTAAAGGGATAGATAAGACAAGGACAGGAAGGTCGTTTCAACAGGTAGGTGAGACTAGATCTAGGGAACATAGACTGCAGTTTCTGGGGAGTGAATTTCGGACGGAGATGAATTCGCCCATTCGGCTACTAATTCTTCTGCTCTAATGTTCTCTCGTGTTTACAGATGAAGGAAGTTGAATTTCTGTTGCCGTGATACTTGGCACTTAATCACTTATCCTACTCCTGACGCCAAAGATCAGAATACATTCCAGCCATCCATTGATATCACTGCGTAGCCCATAGGGCTCGGGAGTTGAATTCGGACATTCGAGCACCGAGGCCTCTCCGCCATTCCAACACAGCTGATTTATTACCCCTTTCAACCACCTTCTGGCGGCCATTCTCCATATCCATTGACGCCCCGACGAATCAGGGGTATATCACTCTCTGCTACAAATTTTGGCAGCGAACTGACTCCCATAGCGTTCTGTGCCGAGAAAGTCCACATATTCAGCAGATTCTGTCTAAACAAATTTCCATCTACCTCTGTTCTAAAGTGATGTCGTTCTATTGGGAATATTCATCCTCCAGTTGAAGACTCCACATCTACAGAAGCTATCATCTCCACGTCCACGAAATCCGACCTTGCAAAATTCGATAGGTTTCAATGAGATTCCACTAATTGTTCTGAACTTCCTCACTACCCATTTAATAATAGCTCTCCATAATCTCCTTAGTAGAAACATTGCTTCAATGTCCACCTCCGTTGTCGGAAATGCAATCGATTAAAATAGTTGATTTCAGAGAATCTTTCCATCCAAGTCTGTGTTAATGGTTTTATTTCCCTCCGCATAGTGAACGTGGTGACAATCGTCATCCTGACGCGGGGAAAGTGCGGTCTATCCAAAGGCGTCACAAGGTACCTGGTTGCCATGGTAACAGCGGATCTACTGGTCGTTCTCTTCGATCTGGTATTGAACAAGATTCCGTTGAGTTACATGCCACTGGAGGTTTTCCTCTGGTCGGATCGTGTTCCCGTGTGTAATATTCACGCAGTCATGTTCTACACCGTCACAGACTGTTCTGTCTGGTTCACCGTCACTTTCACCTTTGATCGATTTGTCGCCATTTGTTTTCAGAAGCTAAAACGAAAATGCTGCACCGGGAAAGCGGCGGCTCTGGTTCTGGGGACAGTGACTGTGCTGAGCTGCCTAAAGAACATTTCCTGGTACTTTTTGCTCGATGGGTCATATTCCATGTCACTTTGGTTCATGCTCTGTTTACGTTTATTCCGTTTACTCCTATCTCTGGAGACAACATTCCTGCTGATTCATTCCCTCCTCACCCCAATATTCCCCTTTCTCTTGATTCTCCTGTTAAACAGTTTAACTATCAGGCACGTTTTAATGGCCAGCCGAGCCGGGAGGAGACTCCGTGGTTCGCGCGATGGCGAGACGCCCGCCGACCCGGAGATGAAGAACCGCAGGCAATCGCTCCTGTTAATGCTGGTGATGTCGGGGAATTTCATCCTGCTGTGGGCGCTGCTGACGGTGTATTCCGTATGGGATAACGTGTTTCTTTACATTAACGTTTTTCCCCCGAATAGTCCGCGTGAACTGGGTTACATGCTTCAACTCCTGAGCTGCTGTACCAACACGGCTCTTTACGCCGTGGCCCAGACCAGGTTTAGGCTGCAGTTCAAGGAGACGGTGAAATCTCCCTACTGTCTGATGATAAAGTTCACTCGGCGTTGTCAGGAGAGCATTAATCCTCGGTGACGCCTCCAAATACCCCACGTGCAGTCCACTGGGGCTGTGGCCGGCCGCGATTAGCTCCCGCACTTCATCCCTCCATGCAACAACAGGAAAAAGCATTGTCCCAGGCTGCCTGCACTCTGCTCCTCCCAGATTAATTTCTTCATGGTTTCCCTGTAATGTCTCCCTCAGTTCCAGTTCAAGTGGGTGATTGTATACTTATTTGCATGCGACGCCTTAACATCACCATCGCGATACGACTGTTGTGCCCTGCCGTATTCCGTGAGGCCCGAATGCCTGCTCAGGTATGCTCGATGAAGCTCCTTCTCTTTCCACTAGCGAGGGATATTGCTTACAAGAGCTCCTGCCTTTGAACCGTTCAGGAAGTCTGGTTATCCTGAACAGAGTGAAAGCCTCCGCTTTCAGCAATAGATCACACCTGGAGTCTGATTTTGCTGTTAACAATCACTATTTTGTTAGTATCTATGTAATATAGTAATTTGAACCAGGTTAACCAAGGTGTGTAACAAAATAAAGTTCCCAAACTTATTCAAGATCAGGTGGCAAGTGTTACAGTCTTAAGATGGTATGTAAGAAATTTCTGTTTAGTTTAAATGCACATAAATTGAAGTGAGGGAGAGATATTTGTAATCCAAACAAACAGGTGTCGTCCATATTCTCGCTGTTCTCTGAATCCTCACACGAAACATCACTAACAGTAGCTTATCACAAGTCGGACATCTCCAAGGGATCCACCACCCAGGCAAGGGTGTTCACGCCGTTATATTCCACAACGTTACCACAATCAAACACGTGATAGCTACATATCCGTATCCACGACCTACGAAATATCTCCAACAGTGATTTTCCACAGGGGTGCCTTTCTTCAGTGAACTACCACACCCAGTCAAAGTGTAAACACACACGTGGTATTCACAAAGCTTTTCCCCTCACCAGAGAACTACTCCTGCGGATTAACTCTGTGACAACCACACTTTCGTATCCGAATGGAAACGAACGCATCCTCACTGGCTGCTTGGAGACAGAGTCCAAACAGTGATCTCTTTGTCACAAGATTTCTTCTCTTTGAAACCTTCCCCTCCTCTCCTCTCTGCAAACTTCTTCTACTCCCAGCGACTTGTGAGAGTCATTCATTAATACTCTGGATCGATCTCAACTCAAACATTTCGGCTACTGAATGTTTACACCAGCGGCGTACTCACTGGTGTCTCCCATTGAACAAATTGATCTTGACTCTGACAGTCTGTCTCTATGTCCTTGTATATGCGAAAACAAGGCACAGGAAAATGTAAACATTGACGGTCCACAGAAAGAATGAACCCTGGGGGTATATAACAGTCAAAACACCTACCCGTGCACAGGTAATTCAGTAACTCTGCTGGTTGGGTCACTCATCTGCAGAAATACAAACGTAGATTTGTATGCCGCCAGCAGGTGGCAGATTCTGATGGAGAGATTTTATGTTATAACTCAGGAATCTCATTTTCATCACAACGCATAAAGAACAGTCCATAGTTAATGTCCGACAGTGAATCCTCTGGGATTTGTGATATATATAAAACAGATTAGGATGTCTGCAAATAGGGAAATTACCTATTCTCGTAAGGCATGCTACCCAATTAAGGCAAAATACATGTAAATCTGCTCTACACCCTATCTATGTTTTCCACATCCTCCAGTTATGAGGCGACTAAATCAGACCACAGTACTACAAGTGGGGTTGACCAGTGTCCTGTATAGCTGCAATGTAACCTCTCGGCTCTTGAAAACAATCCCACGGCTGATGAAGGCGAAAGCTCCGTACGCCTTCTTAACCACAGAGTCAACGTGCGCAGCTACTTTGAACTTCCTATGGACTCGGACCACAGGATCCTTCTGAACCTGGAAACTGCCAAGAATCTTGCCAATAATACTATATTCTGCCATTATATTTGAGCTACCAAAACGAACCTCTTCACACTTATCTGGGTTGAACACCAGCTGCCACTACTCTGCCCAGGTTTCCATCCAATCAATGTCCCGCTGGAACTTCTGACAGCCCTCCACACTATCCACTATACTCCAACCTTTGTGTCATCAGCAAGTTTACTAACCCATACTTCCAGTTCACAGATATGCATGCAGTATATGACCCGTATACAAACTGTCTTTGCCTTCGGTGTGCAAGCCAGTTCTGGATACACAAAGCAATGTCCCCTTGGATCCCATGCCTCTTTACTTTCTCAAAAAGCCTTGCATTGGGTACCTTTTTAAATGCCTTGCTGAAATCCATATACACTACATCTACTGCTCTTCCTTCACCTCCATGTTTATTCAAATCCTCGAAACATTCAATTACTGATGTAATGTATGACCTGCCCTGGTCAAAGCCATGCTGACTATTCCTAATCATATTATACCTATCGAAATGTTCATACATCCTGCCTCGCACGATCGTCTTCATTAACTTACCAACCACTGAAGTAAGTCTCACTGGTCTGTAATTCCCTGCGCTATCTCTACCCCCTTTCGTGAATAATGTAACAACATCCGCAAACCGCCAGTCCTACGGAATCTCTCGCGCCGCAATTGATGATGCAAAGATCATCGTCAGAGGCTCAGCAATCTCCACCCTCGTCCCCTGCAGTTACCTGGGATACGTCTCTTCCGGTGCCGGCGACTCATCCAACCTGATACATTCTAAAACTCCAGCACCATCTTTCTTAATATGTTGATCCTCAAGTTTTTCAGTGAGCTATAAGTCATCACTACAGTCACCCAGAACCTTCTCCACAGTGAATACTGAAGTAAGGAATGCATTAGGTACCCCTCCTATTTCTTCCGCTTCCATTACACACTTTTCCACTGTTACACGTGATAGGTCTTATGCTTTCAGGTCTTATCCTCTTGCTCTTCACATACTTGTCGAATAAATTGTGGGTTTCTTTCATCCTGCCCGCCAAGTCCTTCTCATGACATCTTTTGTCTCAACTAATATTCTTTTTAAGCTCCTCCTGTTAGTCTTTTAGAATCGCCTAGATCTCTAACATTACATAGCTCTCTGAAACTTTTGAAAACTTTTTTTTTATTGACTGGCTTTATAACAGTCTTTGCACAACACGGTTCCTGTACCCTACCACGACTTTCCTGTCTCATTGGAACGTGCGTATCCAGAGGTGCGCACAAATATACGCCGAACTTTTGACACATTTCTTCCATACAATTCACTGAGAAAATCTGTTCCCAATTTAAGCTTCGAATCTCGTCCATGATAGCCTCGGAATTCCTCTTCCTCCAGTTAAACGCTTTTCTAACTTGTCTGTTCCTATCTCTCTCCAATGCTGTTGCAAAGGAGTTAGAATTATGATCACTATCTCCAAAATGCTCTGTCACTGAGAGACCTGATACACGACCAGTTTTCTTTCCCAATACGAAACCAAGTGCAGTCTCCCCTCTTGTCGGCTCATCTCCATAGTTTATCAAGAAACCTTCATGAACACATCTAGCAAACTCCATCCCATCTAGACCCTCCCTCTAGGGAGTTGCAATCGATATTTTTTTGGAAATTAAAATCTCCCATCACGGCAATTCTACTATTATTACACATTTCCAGGATATATTTCCCTACCTGAGCCTCGATATCCTTGTTACTATTGGGCGGCCTTTATATATATATATATATTTCTATATAAACACCCAGTAAAATTGTTGACCATTCCTGTTGCAAACCTTAACCCTCAGAGACCTGTAGACAATCCCACCATGTCGTCCACCTTTTCTACAGCCGTGACACACTCTCTGATCAACAGTGCCACGCCCACTCCTCTTTTGCTTTCCCCCTGTCCCTGGCCTCCCAAGTCCCTGTAATAGTCATAGCTCCAAGTACTGATCCACGCTCCCAGCTCATCCGCTTTCTTCACAATACTCCTTGCGTTAAAGTGGACTCATCTCAAACTGTCGGTGTGAGCACGTCCCTTCTCTATCACATGCCTATCCTCCCTCTCAGACTGTCTACATGCTTTCTCTTTTTGTAAGCCAACCTCCTCTTCCTCAGTCTATTCCGTTCGGTTTCCACCTCCTGGCAATTCTACTTGAAACTCTCCTCATTAGCCTCAGCAAACCGTCCAACCAGGGTATTGGTCACCCGAGGTTTCAGGTGCAACCGTCCTTTTGGCACAGGTCATACCTTCTCCAAAAGTGGACCCAATGGTCCATAAATGTCAATCCTTGTCCACTGCTTCAATCCCTCAGCCAGACATTTATCCTCCACCTGATTCTATTCCTGGCCTCACCGTTTCGTGATACAATCAATGATCTCGAGATTACTACAATTGCGGTCCTGTTTCTTAACATCATTAATGACACCCTGTAATTTTTTTTTCGGGAACTTTCCCTTTTCCTACCTATGACATTATTTTCAATATGGACCACGACCTCTGGTTATTCTCCCTCCTGCTGTAGGGTATCTTAGACACGATCTTAAATAACCCGGAACATAGCACCTGGGAAGCAAACTACCATACCAGTTTCTTTCCTGCGACCACAGAATCGCCTGTCCAAACCCTAATTATAGAGACCGCTATCACTCCTGCCTTCATCTTCTTTTCCATATCCTTTTGAACCACAGGTCCTGACTCTGAGCCAGAGGCACGGCCACTGTTGCTTCCCACAGGAAGTCTGTCCCACCAACATCAGTACTCCAATTGGTGTACTTATTATCAAGAGGTACCACAGATGGGACACTCTCTAGTACCTGACTCTTCCCTTTCCCTCCCGTGATTGTGACCCACTTGTCTGTCTCCCGTGGCCACGGTGGAGCCTCCTGCCTGTAACTCCTTTCTCTTGCCTCCTCGCTCTCCCTGACTATACGAACGTCATCGAGCTGCAGCTCGACACATCGGGTCCAGATATGGCCGTCCAGGAGTCTGGGAGATTTCAGGACCTCGAACATCTGACACCAAGCACAGAACACCGGCCTCTCACACATTTATTCTTTCCGCAACTGACACCGGCACACTCACCTCACCGTTGCAGATTGCCTGATTGGAGTATGTTACGGCCGTCGTGCTGAAGGTTGGTCGCATTTCTGATATGACTGTCCAAGGCTACACGTTGTATCGGAAGAATTGGAAGGTCTTTAGATTCCATGGCGTGGCTCTGAAGGTAAAGAATAGCATCAGCCCAGTAAAAACATGTGACATCGGATCGTAATCTGTGGAATCATTGTGGGTTGTTTTAAGAAACTGACAGGGTAAAAGGATCCTCATTGGAGGTATATGCAGGCTTCTCGACAGAGCTAGAATACAGACCACAGGTTGCGACGGGGAAAATGTGTGCATATATGTCGATGTTATGATAGCCATGGGATTGTTCTACATGCAGCTCGATTGGGTTGGTTTGTTTTTACAGTCTGTCCTTAACCCGACCTGTGGATCAGCTATACCTGATTGGGTGCTATGTAATGAATCAGAAATGATTAAGGAGCTTAAGGGAAGCGAACATTTGGGAAGCGGTCATGACAATACAGTTGAGTTCAATTTCAAATATGACAGGGGAAATTAAACTCCGACGCAGCAGTATTTCAGTGGAGTGAAGGATATTACTGTGTTATGAGAAAGGTATTGGCCAAATAAAAATTGAAGGAGACGCTGTCAGGATTTCAATGGGGAATAAGTGCGTAGAAAGGTCGATGTTATGATAGCCATGGGATTTTTTTACATTCATCTTGATTGGATTGCCTTTCTTTTTGCAGTCTGTCCTTAAGCCGATTTGTGGATCAGCTGTACTGGATTGGGTGTTAAAGAAAAACCGAATCGGACATGATTAGGGAGCTTAAGGTGAACCATATACCCATATAACCGTATAACAATTACCGCACGGAAACAGGCCAACTCGGCCCTTCTATTCCGTGCCGAACGCTAACTTTCACCTAATCCCACTTACCCTCATTCAGCGCATAATTCCTTTCCTGTCCATATGCCTATCCAATTTTTCTTTAAAGGACAATACCGAACCTGCCTCTAACAATTCTAATGGAAGCTCATTCCACACAGCTACCACTCTCTGAGTAAAGAAATTCCCCCTCATGTTACCCTTAAAATTTTGCCCCTTAAGTCTCAACTCATGTGCTCTTGTTTGAATCTCCCCTACTCTCAATGGAAAAAAAGCCTATCCACGTCAACTCTATCTATTCTCTCATAATTTTAAATACCTCTAATTTTAAATTCTCCCCTCAACCTTCTACGCTCCAAAGAATAAAAATCTAACTTGTTCAATCTTTCCCTGTAACTTAGGTGCTGAAACCTAGGTAACATTATAGTATTATGCCACATTATGGCAGGTATTCTTGGGAATAATGCACAAGGTGCAAAATCAGTTCATCCCCCAGAGAAGGAAGTATTCAAAGGGGGGAAAGGGGACACAGAGGTTGACAAAGGAAGTCAGAGATTGCATAGCATTAATAAAAAGGAAATATGACAGAGCTAAGACGAGTGGGAGGACAGATGATTGGGAAGTTTTTAAGGAACAACAGAACTTAACTAAAAAGATAATACGGGGAGAAAAAATGAGGTACGAACGCAAGCTAGCCAGGAATATAAAGGAAGATAGCAAAAGCTTTTTTAGGTCTGTGAAGAGAAAGAAGATAGTTAAGAACAATGTTGGGCCCTTGAAGAATGAATTGGGTGAAATTCTTATTGGAAACAGAGAAATGGCAGAAGAATTTAATGAGTACTTTAGATCTGTTTTCACTAAGGAAGACACAAGCAGACTCCCAGATGTATGGATGGGCCAAGGACATAGGGTAACAGAGGAAATGAAACAGATTGACATTCGGAAGGAAACGGTGATGAGAAGACTGACGGGACTGAAGGCTGACAAATCCCCAGGTCCAGATGGTCTGGACCCTAGGGTACTAAAGGAGGTGACCCTGGAAATTGCGGGTGCATTGATAATCATTTTCCAATGTTCCTTAGATTCAGGATCAGTTCCTGAGGATTGGAGAATGGCTAATGTTATCCCACCTTTTAAGAAAGGAGGGAGAAAACAGAGAACTATCGACCTGTCAGCCTGACATCGGTGGTGGGAAAGATGCTAGAGTCCAATATGAAGGATGAAATAGTGGCATATCTAGATAGCAGTGATAGGATTGGGCCGAGCCAGCATGGATTTACCAAGGGTAAATCATGTTTGACTAATCTGTTGGAGTTTTTCGAGGATGTAACCAGGAAGTTAGACGGGGGAGATCCAGTGGATGTAGTGTACCTCGATTTCCAGAAGGCATTTGATAAGGTCCCACATAGAAGATCGGTGGGTAAAATCAAAGCTCAGGGCATCGGGGGGAAGGCATTGACATGGATAGAAAACTGGTTGGCACATAAAAAGCAAAGGGTAGTGGTGACTGGGTGTTTCTCGGAATGGCAGGTGGTGACTAGTGGGGTGCCACAGTGCTCGGTATGGGGACCACAGCTGTTTACCATTTACGTTAACGATTTGGATGAAGGCATAGAAAATAACATCAGCAAATTTGCTGATGATACTAAGCTGGGTGGCAGTGTGACATGTGATGAGGTTGTTAGGAGAATTCAGGGTGACTTGGATAGGCTGGGTGAGTGGGCAGATACTTGGCAGATGGCGTTTAATGTGAATAAGTGTGAGGGTATCCACTTTGGGAGTAAGAACAGGAAGGCAGATTATTATCTGAACGGTATAGAGTTGGGTAAGGGAGTAATACTAAGAGATCTCGGAGTCCTTGTTCATCAGTCACTGAAGGTGAATGAGCAAGTGCAGCAGGCAGTGAAGAAGGCTAATGGAATGTTGGCCTTTATTACAAAGGGAATTGAGTACAAGAGCAAGGAAATCCTCTTGCATTTGTACAGAGCCCTGGTGAGACCACACGTGGAGTATTGTGTACGGTTTGGTATCCAGCGTTAAGGAAGGACATCCTGGCTGTAGAGGAAGTGCAGCGTAGGTTCACGACGTTAATTCCTGGGATGTCTGGACTGTCTTGCGCAGAGAGGTTAGAGAGACTGGGCTTGTACACGCTGGAATTAAGGAGATTGAGAGGGGATCTGATTGAAACATATAAGATTATTAAGGGATTGGACAAGATAGAGGCAGGAAATATGTTCCAGATGCTGGGAGAGTCCAGTACCAGAGGGCATACTTTGAGAATAAGCGGTAGGTCATTTAGGACAGAATTAAGGAAAAAGTTCTTCTCCCAGAGAGTTGTGGGTGTCTGGAATGCATTGCCTCGGAAGATAGTGGAGGCCAATTCTCTGGATGCTTTCAAGAAGGAGCTAGATTGGTATCTTATGGATAGTGGAATCAAGGGATATGGGGACAAGGCAGGAACCAGGTATTGATAGCAATTGATCAGCCATGATCTCAAAATGGCGGTGCAGGCTCGAAGGGCCGAATGGTCTACTTCTGCACCTATTGTCTATTGTCTATTGTCTAAATATTCTCTGTAGTCTCTCTAAACGAGCTTTTGGGAAGCAGTCATTACAACATAGTTGCGTTCAATTTCAAATGTGATAGGGAAAATGAGCTCCGACGCAGGTGTATTTCAGTGGCGTAAGTGATATTACTGTGTTACGAGAAAGGTCTTGGCCAAATAAAAAATGAAGGAGACTCTGTCAGGATTGACTGCAGGGCAGATGTGCGGTGAACTTCTGGTAAACCAGAGGAATATGCAGAATACATGCATCCTATAAACAAAGAAATATTCGAATGACAAATTAGCACAATCGTGGCAAAACGTAAAAGCAAAAGAGAAGGCATATAACAAGGCAAAAACTAATGGGAAAATAGCGTATTGGGAAGCTTTTAAGATGAAATATGAAAGCAAGATATTGAAAAATATCAAGGCAGGTAGAAAAATCGTGTCCAATTACATAGAATTCAAACAGAAATAAGAGTGGATATAAGCCCGCTGGAAATGAGGCAGGAGAAATAATAATGGGGGACAAGAGGACAGCAGATGAAATAAGTAAGTTCGATGCTTCAGTCTTCACTGTGGAAGATACTAGCAGTGTGTCTGATGTTGCAGTGTGTGAAGGAACAGGAGTGGGTGCAGTTATTCTCACAAGAAAGAAGTTGTTCAAAAAGCTGAAAGACCAAAGGATACATCATTCACCCAGTCTAGAAGAACTCCACATTATGCTTCTCAAAGAGTGAACTTGCTGCAAATGTGGGAAACACATTTGTAAGGGCCACACACGCAAGGTATCCAAAAACTGTTTTGAATTTGAAGACCAGTTTTCAAGAAGCATTTTTTTTCTTTGTTGGTTAAATGTTAATTAATGCTGAAATAATGGTTAATATTTATAATTGCATAGTGGTTAGAAGGAGGTTTTATGACCTAGCATTGATGACAGTGTTTGATGGTTACAGCGGTTATAAATGTTTATGTACAAACCCTACAGTTCCAGAATGTTCTTACCATTTTCAGTATCAGCAAATATATTTGAATCCATATGGCTGTTATGTTTTCATGTCTCAGTTACAATAGGACATGCTAATCTGTGGAAGTAGATTCTATTTCGTCAGAAACGACTTTTTTTCTCTCAAAAATGCATTTCCATACACTAGGAAACTTTAATGAAGGATTAATCATACATTTATTAATGTCAGATAGGCTATTCATTTATTCTGAAAGATCTGTGGTTCAGAATTTGGTATAGACAATTGTTGCAAGGGGATTTTTAGACAGGGTCAAACTTGACCCGCATCATACTATGAAGGTATAGATTATGAACAATACGTAAGGGTTAATTCAGCATGTTGTGGTGTTTTTTAAAGCATTGATTTCTTGATGTGTTGTGTACTTGCAATGACTATCTATCGAATACGTTGTTGTTCTTTGTCTATCCCCTGTTACGCCATCCGGACGGTTATTATGGATTGTCCCATCTGTAATTACTGTTCGGTAGTCATATAATTTTTTTGGAATTTGACACTTGTATTAATAGTAAGTTTTTATACCTTTTCTGTTTCGCAGCAGCTGGTGAAACCTCATGTCCGGACACAGCCAATCACGCTCAATTCTCATTTCTCATTCGCTCAGATCTTTTAAACTATCCAGGTGGTGTTTAACATTGTGGCCTTCTGGAGTTGTCCATAAACATTACATGCGGTGATCAGTGGAGTTCCGGAGCAATCGGTGTTGGAAGCGCTTCTTATCGTGTTATACGTCAATGATTTGGATGAAGGATTTGATTGTTATGTGACACGGTTTGATATCCATGTGAAGGTAGATGGAATGGCAGGTAGTGTTGAGGAAGCAAGGTGCTTGCAGAAGGAACTGGACAGACCGGAGAAGAGGCAAAGAATTATGAAGGAATATAACGTAGGTAAGTGCCGAGTCTTACTCTTTGGCAGAGGGAATAAAGGCGTGGAGTATTTCGTGATTGGGAAGAACATTTGTAATGAAAAATCAGATTTGCAAGTACACAGGACAATCTGCAGATTGAGTCAGTGGTGAGGGAGCCAAATGCATGTTCCTATCCATTTTCAGAGGACTGGTATATAAAAACAACCCCTTCGCCATGTAACAAATTGTATACTCTCTGTCTAGGCCTGGACTATTTTAACAAAGGGAAGAACATTGAAACAAGCAGAGGTGCAGAGCCTTTTGGGAAGATTCTCGGTAAGAATATTTGCAGAACGGCTGCGAAGCCAAATGCAATATTAGCATCCATTTCCAGAGAAACTGCATATAAAAGCAAATTTTTAGCAAGCTATTAATCTGTATATTCGTCCTGCTTCCGGCTTCAAAATCCCGTTGCACGGGCAACATATCCAGGAAGGTCCTGCCATTTAACTTAACTGTTAACTCCCGGAACTGGCAGTACAGTACATCGTCACACATAGTACCCATGTCATTGGTAACTCAATGGTCAACGATTTCTAGCTGCTCACACACCCATTTCAGAATACTGAGGACTCGATCTGTGATATCGCTAACGTTGTCGCCGACAGAACTACCTGTCCGCACCAATAACGAATATCCTGTCACCACAGAGTGACTTTCACTCTGCCCCCCACACCAACATACACTCAAGAACACCACTCAACGCCAACTTCCATTCTGTGTCAAAGAGACAAACTAAGTGCATGAGCGTCCAACACTGTGACTAAATACTGTCAGGTGATTATCCCGCCCCCGAAACTCAGCGACGGTATTCAAAATGTTGCAGGAGATGGCCACATGGGAACTCTGCCCTGGCCCCTTCAGCCATTTCTCCTTCCTGACCGTCAAACAGACCCCTGTTGCCTGCGTCCTGGGTGTAACTCCCTCTCTAAATACCTATTCCATCACCACTGCAGCCTCCCAAATGATCTGGAGCTCGTCCAGTTCCACCCCCAGCTCCTCAACGCTGATTGTCTGAAGATCCAGCTGAACGCAGCTCTCGCAGCTGTCGTTGTCAGGTTTATCGGAGTTCTCTATGGCTTCCGAGATCCCGCAAGAGGAGCATTCAACTATCCTGCCTGACACCTCTGTTATCCTATCAGATCAGATATAAAGAAGGGAAGGAAAATAAGACTCAGTCATGTGTCTTTTGTTTTATGTTTTTGGTTTATTTTTTCCTTTTCTTTGCCTTCTTTGACTGTAGTTTCACTGAGATGACGCCTCAGTAAGCAGAATCCTGAAGATGACCTGTTTGACCGCCCATTCAGACGATGGCTGCTGCATTTGACCCTGCCTTACTCCTGCTGATCAACCGCAAACGCCGCCTGGACGCTGGTCAAAGCTCTTTTTCACTGTTACGATCCGCTGTCGCTTCTTATACCCGTGCTGACTCCGAAATCACAAGATGTCCAGATTGGCCGCTGATTCGAAGCTCTTTTTTTTTCTTCCGAAAATCATTATTTTGGAATAATCTAACTCGATATCATTGTCAATCAACCTATGCAACTCTATTTTTTTAAGAACTATCTGAGCAATATTCATTTTTAATCTGTTTATATCATCATTATTGTTTGTTTGTTTGTTTCATTGTTTTTGATTTGCTACGTGTACCTTCCTTTCCTGACTTGTTGTATATCAATGTCTAGCCCTGTGTCAATAAGCTTCTCAATTTTGTGCCAATTTACAGACACGGCACGCTTCCGCGGAGAGCCGACTGCTCGGATTATTAGATACACTTACAATCTGCGTTTGTATCGTTTCTCTGAATGTCTTCAAACAAATGGTTAACTGCTCCTGTCATTCCGTAGAACTTAATGAAGGGAGTGTCCGTGGGGATTGATGACGTCACCGCGGAGGTGTGGCTGCTGGTTACCTGGTCTATTAATATGTCTCTCTATCAACGCCAGTCTCAATCAGAGCCGTCACTCTGCTCTATCGGAGACCAGCGGCTCCAGGTAGAGAGGACAGAGGCTGGATCAGGAACAGGAGAATCTGTAGTATTCCAGCAATGAGTCTGCAAAATGCATCGCGGAACGCTGCGGGATCTGTAAGGAATATTTTCTGGGGGTATCCATATCTGGATAAAAATCCTAAAATGGTATCGTTGGGCACTCAAATCCATCCGGTGCTTGAGACCTTCAAAATGGTTTACTATCCTGTACTCGCCATTGTAGCTGTCCCTGGTAAGTGTCTCGTCTCTTCCTCGTGATTAAAGTTGAAACATATCAATCAGCTTCTCTTTCATACTTGTCCTCTAACGACTCGCTAATTGCATGGCAGGTCTCTCAAACCGGTACCGCTTCAGCAACACCGGCTGAGTGAATTATGGACGTTTTCTCTCCAGCTTTGGGGCTGTCAGCGTCCCGGTTACTTCTCTGTCAGGCAAACGATATTTGTGTTTCTTCTCATCTCAAACACTGCCACCAAGTGACCTCTCATGCACCTTCACTCGCATCCAAGCATGTTCGAGCTCTCAGAACGTCTCCTCTCCACAGGAGAATGTTCCACAGTCCAATTAGGACATGGTTGGATAATTCAGCTGTCTCGAATTCTGTTGGAGGGGATTGCATCGCTGGAATGAATGAAAATGAATGAATGAATAAAGAAATAAATACCTAAAGCCCCACCGATAAAAGAGAATGATGTCACGTCGGCATCATTACTACCATGATCTTCCCCTACACAAATAGTGCAGTGCCATCTGGGAGCCCGCAGACGGATATCGATTGTTTAGCGAAAGTATTAGCGTCTACGCGGACGGAGCACAATGATCCTAAAGGCGAGGCCATCTACTTGGGAAGGACAAATGGAAGAACGGAATATCATTAAGTGCTAAACGATTGCAGTATGCTGCCGTGTGGAGGGACTTTAGAGTGCTTGTTCTTCAGTCACAAAAGGTTGGTTTGCAGCAGCAGCAGGCTAACAAGGAGGGAAATGGGTCATTGGCCTTCATTGCGAGGGGGTGAATTTATGAGCATGGTGGTTATGCTGCAAATGCACGAGGTACTGTTGAGGCGGCAGCTGGTGTACTGCGTACAGGTCTGGTAAGCTTCCTTGAGGAGGGATTTACTGGCCTTGTCGTCGTTTCCCCATTTTGATTCCAGACATGAGGTGGAGAGACTATAAGGAGAAATTGTTTCGGGTGCGACTGCACGCACTGTAATTCAGAAGGATCATTGGCGATCTTTCAGCAGCATGTAAAAGTACGAAAGGGATAGATAAGACAGGGACAGGAAAGATGTTTCCACTGGTAGGTGAGACTCGAATTAGGGGACATAGGGTGAAGCTTGTGGGGGGTGAATTTAGGACGGAGATGTGGAGGAACTGCTTTTCCCAGAGACTGGTCAAACTGTAGAATTATCTGCTCAATGAAGAAGTGGACGCTACTTCAGTAAATATATTTCAGCAAAGTTTGGATAGATTGTGGTTTAGTAGTAGGAGTATTAAGGGTTTTGGGGGGAAAAGCAGGCAGATGGAGATATGTCCATGTTCAGCTCATCCATGATTATCTTCAATGGTGGAGCATTCCAGTCCGAATAGATGGACTATTCCAGCTACTATATCTTCAGCTCTTCTGCTCTAATGTTCTCTCTTCTTTACTGTTGAAGGAAGTTGAAATTTTGGCGCCGTGATACTTGGCCCTTAATCAGTGGCCAGTTTTTTTATCGCATCCCGGTATCAGCTCCATCCCCTGACAAAAATGTTCAGAATACATTCCAGCTATCCATCGATATCACTGCTTGGCCCACAGTACGCGGGAGTTGAATTCCGTCATTCGAGCACCGAGGATTCTCGGTCATTCCATCATAGCTGATTTACTATCCCTCTCAGCCACATTCTGGCGCCCACTCTCCTTATCAGTTGACGCCCGGACGAATCACGAGCATATCACGCTCCGCTACAAATGGTTCCAACGAACTGACTCCCATAACCGTCTGTGGCGAGGAATGCAACATATTCACCAGCCACAGTCGAAACAAATTTATATCCACCTCTGTTTTAAATTGATGTCTTGTAAATCCTCATCTTCTAGTTTCAGACTCCACAATTACAGTAGCTATCCTCTCCACGTACACGATACTTTGGCCTTTCAACATTCGGTAAGTTTCAATGTGATTCCCTCATTCTCCTGAACTTCACAGGTACGTTGTAGTCACTACCATTTCATAATGGATCCAATCATCTCCTTAGTAGATACATCAATTCTATGTCCATCTCTGCTCTTGGAAATGATATCGATTAAAATACTTGTTTTCAGAGAATACTTCATTCCGAATGTGTGCTAATGGCCTTGATTGCCCTCCACACAGTGAACGTGGTGACAATCGTGATCCTGTCGCGGGGAAAGTGCGGTCTCTCCAAAGGCGTCACAAGGTACCTGGTTGACATGGTAGCAGCAGATCAGCTTGTCGTTCTATTGGATCTGATATTGAGCAAGATTCCGATGATTTACATGCCATGGGAGGTTTTCTACTGGAGTTTTCGTGTTCCCATGTGTAATATTCACGCCGTCATACTCTACGCCGCCACGGACTGTTCTGTCTGGTTCACCGTTGCTTTCACCTTTGATCGATGTGTGGCCATTTGTTTTCCGCAGCTGAAACTAAATTACTGCACTGGGAGAGTGGCGGCTCTGGTTCTGGGGACAGTGACTCTGCTGAGCTGCGTAAAGAACATTTTCTGGTACTTTATGCTCGATGGGAAATATTCGATATTAATAACGTCCTTTCTCTGTGTGGGGAGTAGCCGTTTCTTTTCCACACTTCAGCTGGTAACACTTCAAGCCATTCATTTCATCCTCACCCCAACATTCCCCTTTGTTCTGATTCTCCTGCTTAACAGTTTAACCATCAGGCACGTCTTAGTGGCCAGCCAAGCCCGGAGGAGACTCCGTGGTTCTCGCGATGGCCAGACGCCCGCCGACCCGGAGATGAAGAACCGCAGGCAATCCCTCCTGTTACTGCTGGTGATGTCGGGGAATTTCATTCTGCTATGGGCGCTGCTGACGGTGTATTCCGTATGGGGAAGCCTGTATATTTATTTTAAAACTCAACCCCCGAGTACTCTGCTGGAACTGGGCTACATTTTTCAGCTGCTGAGCTGCTGCACAAACACCGCCCTTTACGCCGTGGCCCAGACCAGTTTCAGGCTGCAGTTCAAGGAGACGGTGAAATCTCCCTTTCGTCTCATGGCAATGTTCTCTCGTCGTTGTCAGGAGAGCATTAATCCTCAGTGACGCCCCAATATATCCCATTTCTTCAGTGGCATTTGCAGTTCCATTGTTACTGTGGATGTCCCTGAATAGCTCCAGCCCTCCACCCTTCCATTCACAAACATTATCAGGGAATTCCCCAGTCTGTATCCACTCTGCTCCTTCCAGTCTACTTTCTTAACGGTTCCCTGTAATGACTCCCTCTGGTCAACCAAGTGGGTGATTCTTCCGTTATTTGCAGGGGAAGCCTTGCCATCACCATCGCAATACGCCCCTTCTGTCCTGCCGGTCTTCAGTGTGTTCCGATTGCCTGCTCAGGTACGACCGATGCAGTTCCATCCCTTTCCTCTGGGGAGGGCTATTGGTTCCAAGAGCGCCTGTCTTTGAGCCGGAGCAGGTACAACGGCAAACGGGCGGATGCAGAGCCAACAACCTTTACAAAACAAATGAGGTGGTTGTTAACTTCAGGAGGGCACGGAGCGACAACTCTCCGTTGAACATCGACGGCTCCTCGGCAGAGATCGTTAAGAGCACCAAATTTCTTGTTGTTAAATTGGCGGAGAATCTTGCCTGGTCCTTCAACACCAGCTTCATAGCAAAGAAAGCCCAGCAGCGTCTCTACTTTCTGCGAAGGCTGAGGGAAGTCCATCTTCCACCCCCATCCGCATCACATTCTACAGGGATTGTGTTGAGAACATCCTGAGCAGCTGCAGCACTGCCTGTTTCTGAAATTGCACCATCTCAGATCGTAAGATACTGCAGCAGACAATGAGGTTAGCTGAGAATATCATCGGGGTCTCTCTTCCCGCCATTACAGACATTTACACCACACGCTGCATTCGCATAGGAAACAACATTATGAAGGACCCCACGCACCTCTCATACAAACTCTTCTCCCTCCTGTCATCTGGCAAAAGGTACCAAAGCATTCGGGCTCTCACGACCAGACTATGTAACAGTTTCTTCTCCAAAGCCATCAGACTCTTCAATACCCAGAGTCGGGACTAACACCAGCTTACTGCTCTCTACTGTGTCTATTGTCTTGTTTATTATTCTTTGTATTGCCTGCACTGTTTTGTGCACTTCATGCAGTCCTGGGAGGGTTTGTAGTCTAGTGTATTTTTTGTGCTGTTTAACATAGTTCAGTGTTGGTTTTGTATTCTTTCAGGTAGACCCATAGTCCTGAAAAACGTCTCGTTTTTACGGTGTACTGTACCAGCAGTTATGGTCGAAATGACAATAAAAACTGACTTGGCTTGACTTGACTTGACTTGACCTTTAGTGGTGATCCTATCTGTCGAATTGTACATTCGGTATATGTGGCAGGTGACTGCAGGGGAAAGGGCACATGATTTCTATTTATTTATTGATTCCCTCGTAGCTTGGACTTTCTCCTTCTCCGGTTGATTATCCGCCGATCTACTGATTTCCCGCCTGTGCCTATAAACCGTGATTACTTCGCTGTACTCCTGATCCCTCCCACAGATCAAACACCTATGTGTTGATAGGTTAATTGGTCATTGTAAATTGTCCTATTAGCAGGATAGCTCAGACCGTGAAACATTGCGCCAGCCAGGGCCCGACCGTTGGGATTAGACTGGAAGTAAGACTTTTGAGGAGGACCCGCTCCGGTTGGCTGAGACATAAGACCGATTTGCATTGGATAGCATGACTTCAATAAAGAGTACAGAGAACAGTTGTGGAGGGCACCCAGTCTGCATGTGACAATTGTTGGAAAACTTCTGGCGTTTAACCTGGATGAAAATGGACGGGGCTCATAAACACTCTTGCAGACGACACATACGCGATGGAGTTGTCGATGTTGAGGGAGCTTGGTAAAAGTCCTGTTAGAAATCTGGCCGGAGAAATGATAAACGTGTGATAGAAATGCGACAGTTTGGTCTCGAACGATACAGAAATAAGAGAATAGGATTTTTTTTTAGGAATATAGAGAAATGAAGAGAACAATGCATGGTTTATGCTGAGGTATTGAAAAAATGCTCAGCTTTGTCTCGTTACTACACGCAACCCTGGGAAAAGTACCTCTTACGTGCACGCAACACTGTAAAAGTTTCAGCAGCAATAGAACACACCTGGAGTCTGGATTTGCTGTTAACAATCACTAATTTTTGACTAACCCAAGTGTTATCAGTATTATGCATATATGGGTGTGTAAGAACATAGAGTTCCCAAAGTTATTCAAGCTCGGATGGCAAGCGTTACAGTCTTAAGACGGAATGTAAGACATTTCTGTTCAGTTCAAAAGTATAGAATTTGAAGTGAGAGCGAGAGTTATTTGTAATCCAAACAAACAGGTGATATCGGTCTTCCCGTTGCCCTCGGAATCCTCACACGAAACATCACTAACAGAAGCTTCACACAAGGCGGCGGGCATCTTCAAGCGAACCACCACACAGGCAAGGGGCGACACACCGGTCGATTCCACAAGGTTACCCCAATCACACACAGCGTGATAGCCACTTACCCAGTTCCACGACCTACGAAATAACTCCAACAATGATTTGCCACAGGGGTGTCTTTCTGCAGTGAACTACGAACCCCAGAGAAATGGTAAACACACACGTGTATTCAAGGTTTTCCCCTCAACAGAGAACCCACTACTGCGTGAGTACCATACTTTCGTATCCGAATGGAAAGAAACTCACCCTCACGGGCTACTTGGAGATACAGCCCAAACTCTGATCTTTTTGTAAATAAGTTGTTTCTGTTTCTAAACTTTCCCTCCTCTCAATACTGCAAACTTCTTCTAGTTCCAGCAACTTGCGAGAGTTATTTTTTTAATACTCCGGATCTGAAAGATTAAACAAGCGGCCGACTCATTGGTGTCTTCCATTGACGGAATCCATCTTTCTTCTGACTGTTTGTCTCTGTGTCATTGTATATTCAAAAACAAGCCGCAGAATAAAATGTAAATATCCATTGTCCCTCAAATAACGTCACCTTTCTCACCACAGCAACAGAGCAATTTTTATACTCAGCCGAAATCCAACAGTATCTAAAAGTCGGTCTCATTGTCTCAGCCTTCTTAAGTGACATTCCACAGAAAAAATGAACCCTGGGTTTATAAAGCAATCGAAACACCTGTTCGTAGGCACGCAATTCAGTAACTCTGCTGTTTGAGTCACTCATCTGCAAACATAAAACGAAACGTAGAATTGAATGCCGCCAGCAGGTGGCAGAGTCTGATGCAGAGATTGATGTTGCAATTCACAGAGATTGGGGCAATTCACAATTCGCATTTTAATCACAACAAATAAAGAACAGCCATAGTTAATGTCAGACATTGAGTCATAAACATAAGAACATAAGAGAAAGGAGCAGGAGTAGGCCAATCGGCCACTCAAGCCTGCTCCGCCATTCAACAAGATCATGGCTGATCCAACCTTAACTCTAGTTTTCACCGAATCCCACAAGGCAACAGTGCCAACCAACAGGGCACCATGCCGCCCATTTTATTTTATTATTCATCCCGCCCAAACCCATGTGATCACCCGGGGGGGAAAAACCGAGTTGCCAATTGATGAGAAAAAATCTGGAAAATTCCTCTCCGACCCATCCAGGCTATCGAAATCTGGTCCAGGAGATCACATGGCTGATCTAAACCTAGCCTCATGTCCACTTAACTGTTCGCCTACCCTATCCCCTAATGCCATTTTTATCTAGGAAAATGTCTATCTCCGTTTTGAATTTATTGAGTGTAGTAGCTTCCACAGCTCTCTGGGGCAGTAAATTCCACAGCCCCACTACCCTCTGAGTGAAGAAATTTCTCCGCATCTCAGTCCTGAAACGGCATCCTCTTATTTTAAGATTATGCCCCCTAATCCTAGTTTCACCCATCATTGGGAATATTCTCACCGCATCCACCTGATCAAGCCCCTTCACAATCTTATATATTTCAATAAGATCGCCTCCCATTCTTCGGAACTCCAATGAGTAGAGTCCCAATCTCCTCAACCACTCATCATACATCAACCCACCCATCCACGGAATTAACCTAGTGAACCTTCTCTGCACTGCCTCGAGAGCCAGTATGTCCTTTCTTAAATGGACACCAGAACTGCACGCAGTACTCCAGCTGTAGTCTCACCAACAGTACAACTGCAGTAAGACCTCCCTGTTCTTGTACTCCATCCCCCTAGCAATAAAAGCCAGCATTCCATTGGCCTTCTTGGCCACCTGCTGCACTTGCATACTAACTTTTTGTGTTTCCTGCACCAGGACCCCCAGATCCCTTTGCACAGAAGCACTTCCCAGTTTCTCTCCATTTAGATAATAATTTGCTCTATTATTTTTCCTGTCAAAGTGCAAGACCTCACACTTGTCAGTATTATATTTCATCTGCCAAATGTCTGCCCAATCACTCAGCCTATCTATGTCCCCCTGCAGGGTTTCAATGTCCTCCGCACTCATTACACTCCCTCCCATCTTGTGATATATATATAACCGACTCGGATCTTTGCAAATAGGCCGATCAGTAATCTTGCAGAAGACAAGATAAACATTTATTTACAAAGATACGCAAAGTGCCGGGCAATTTTCATGCGGTGGTTTCAAATACACTCTAAACGGCAAGACGTTTACACAGCGAGTCGTATGTACAGGAATTGCACTTCCTGATGTGGTGAGCGAGGCACAAGGAAAAGTTGCCTTTAAAGGAAGCCGAGACAGACATGTGTCTCTGAGGAAAATGGAAGGATATGATCATTTTGCAAGCAGAAAGGATCAGTTAGCAATTATGGAAAAATACTAAATCTGCAACATATTAAATGAACTTCGGACCACAATGCTGTGCAAGCATCTACTTACCTTATTAATTACCTAGTGTTACCGATAGGCCTCTATTTATTAAAGCTCCATGTGCCAATCCAGTAGTCTCTTAAATGACCCTATGGTATCCGCCTTTCCCACTGTCATCGATATCCTTTTAGATACACTCATCAATCTCTGACAGGAAACGGAACCTGACATCGCCTCTGTACCTCCTTTCAGCAGATTAATGCTGTGCCCTCTGGTGATAGTCATTTAAACACTAGGATAAAGCCTCTGACTATTCATCTGATCAATGCTTCTCAGCAGTTTATCTGTATGGTCACCACTCATCATCCGTCTCTCCAAGGAGAAAAGACTTTACCTGTGGGTAAGGCAAGCCACCATCCCCCACCCCCCCCACCCCCACAATCCAGGTAACATATTTGTAAATCGACTCTACACCCTTTATATGTTTTGCACATCCTTCTTGTAGTGAGGCGACCAGATGTAGGCACAGTACTCCCAGTGGGGTCTGACCAGGATCCTCTTTAGATGCATCGATACCTCTCGCCTCTTAAACACAATCCCGCGATTGATGAAGGCCAATGCACCGTATGCCTACTTAACCACAGAGCCAACGAGCGCAGCTGATTTGAGCTTCCTATAGACTCGGACCCCAGGATGCCTCTGAACCTCAACACAGCCCAGCGTCTTGCCATTAATACTATATTCTGCCATTATATTTGACCTACAAAAAATGAACTACTTCACACTTATCTGGGTTGAAATCCATCTGCGACCTCTCTGCCCAGTTTCCATCCTATCAATTTCCCACAGTCACCACGGACAGCCCTTCACAAAATTGCAAAGTTTCCATTCCCAAATGATGATGCAAAAATCGTCGTCAGATGCTCAGCAATCTGCTCCCTCGCCTCCCGCAGTTACCTGGGTTACATCTCATCCGGTCCCGGTGTCTTATCCTACTTGATGCTTTCCAAAAGCTCCAGCATATCCTGTTATAAAGATGTAGTCGCTCAATCATTTCAGTTTGCTGCAAGTCATCACTACAGTCACCAAGATCCTTTTCCATAGTGAATACTGAAATAAATAATTCATTACGTACTTCCGGCTATTTCCTCCGGTTCCGTATACACTTTCACACTCTCACAAGTGATAGGTCCTATTCGTTCACATCCTGAACCTAACCTCCACCCACAAAGACTCCGAAACAATTCCACCATGACGTCCATCTTTTCTGCAGCCGTGACAGTCTGTGTGATCAACAGTGCCACGCCCCCTCCACTTTTTCCTCCCTCACTGTCCCTAAGGCCGCTACATCATAAGACCATAAGACAAAGGAGCAAAAGTCGGTTATTCTGCCCATTGAGTCTGCTCCGCCATTTCTTCATGAGCTGATCCAATCTCTCGTTTAGTCCCATTCCCCCGCCTTCTCACAATAACCTTTGATGTCCAGTAGTCCCTGTAAAGGCGACCACAACACGGCTCCATGTGCTGATCCACGGTCTAAGCTCATACGCTTTGGCCTTGCGTTAAAATACACACATCTCAAAACGTCGGCCTGAGCACGTCCCTTCTCTTTCACCTGTCTACCCTCCCTCTCTTACTGTGGATAAGCTTTCTCTATTTGTGTGCCAGCCTCCTCTTCTTCATTCTCTTAAGTTCGGTTTTCACCCCCCAACAACTCCAGTTTAAACTCTCCCCAGTAGACTTAGCAAACCTCCCCGCCAGGATATTGGACCCTCCGGAATTCAACTGCAACCCGTCCTTTTCTACAGGTCACACCTACCCCAAAAGAGGTCCCAATGGTCCAGAGATCTCAATTCCTGTCCCCTGATCCAATCCCTCAGCCACGCATATATCCTCCACCACATTGTATTCCTATTCTCGCTGTCGCGTGGCACAGTCAATAATTATCCGGAAGTTACTACCTTTGCGGTCCTGATTCTCAACTTCCTTTCCGACTAACTATAGACTTTTTTTCTGGACCTCTTCCCTTTTCCTACCAATGTCATTGGTATCAATATGTACCACGACCTCCGGCTGTTCTCCCTCGCAATGCAGGATATTATGGACCACATCACAACCATCCCGAACCCTGACACGTGGGAGGCAAACTATCATCCGAGTTTCCTCCCTGCGTCAACAGAAACGCCTGAACGGCCCCTTAAATATAGAGACCCCATCACTAATGCCTTCCCTTTCCTTTCCCTACCCTTCTGAGCCACAGGGTCGGACATTGTGCCAGATGCCTCGGCTACCGATGCTTCCCCAAGGAAGGCAGTTCCCCACCCGCCCCGCAAAATAACAATATTTAATCATGAGTACTTATTGTCAAGAGGTTCTACAAAAGGAGTACTTTCTAGTACGTTACACTTCCCCTTCCCTCTCTCTGATTGTTGTCGCGGTGTGACCACCTCCCTATAAATCCTTTCTTTGGCCTCCTCGCTCTCAACGACCATACGAAGGTCATCGAGCAGCAGCTCGACACACCGGGTCCAAATATGGCCGTCCGGGAGGATGTGAGACTCCAGGGCTTCCCACATCTGACACCGAGCACAGACAACCGGCCTCAGTCTGCTGCGGCCATGACTGAATCGTGCTGTATCTTGGTCGCATTTCGGATATGAATGTCGAAGGCTACATGGTGTTTCGAAGGAATTGGAAGGTCTTTAGATGGGATGGCGTGGCTCTGCAGGTAAAGAATAGCATCAGCTCAGTAAAAAGATGTGACATAGGATCGTAAGCTATGGAATCTTTGTGGGTTGTGTTAAGAAACTGACAGGGTAAAAGGATCCTCATTGGAGGTATATACAGGCCTCCCGACAGTAGCTGGAATACAGACCACAGATTTCAACGGGAAAAATGTGGTCGATGTCATGATAACCATGGGCTGTTCTACATGCATCTCGATTGAGTTGGTTAGTTTATACAGTCTGCCCATAAGCCGACTTGTGGATCGGCTGTACTGGACTGGGTGTTAAGAAATGAATTGGAAATGATTAGGGAGCTTAATGTTATCGAACCTTTAGGCAGCGGTGTTCACAATATAGTTAAGTTCACAAATGGATAATGGCGAAATTTAAAGTCCTACGCAGAAGTATTTTATTTGGGTAAGAGAAATTACAGTAATATGAGCAAGGTCATTCCAAAATTAAATTGAAGGAGTCGCTGTCAGGATTGTCATCAGGGCGGAAATGAGGTGAGTCTCTGGGAACGCAGAGGAAAGTGAAGAATATATGCTTTCTAAAAACAAACAAATAAATACTCAAATGACGAATTAGCACAATCGTGGCAAAACGTAAACGCAAAAGTTAAGGCATATAATCTGTGTTCTTGTGTTTATTTAAGGCAGAGATTTCTGGATATTTAGCATCAGTAAATGGGTAATGGGAAGCCAGCTGGGGGAGCCCCGGAGAGAAAACAAGGCATGCGGGTCGTGTTAGAGATGACAGAAAGGCTAAGAGGACATAATGTTGCCTGTGACAACTTCTTCACATCTCAGGAGCTTGGTCAGACGCTCCTGAAGAAGAAAATCACAATGGTGGGCACTGTAAGGCGGAACAAGCCTGAGCTGCCGCCAGCTGTGATTGCAACAAGGGGGAGAGACGTCTTGTCTTCCAAGTTTGCTTTCACCCATGACACCACAGTTGTCTCGTATATACAAAAGACGAACATGAATGTCATCGTTATGAGCACATCACATAAGGCTGCAGAGGTCCGCGCTCAGGAGGACAGTGAACCAGCCGTCATCCTTGACCACAATGCCAACAAGGGAGGAGTGGACACCCTTGACAAAGTAACAGGCACACACCGCTGCAAGCGGAGAACAGCTTCCCTCTCGCCATATACAATAATATCATTGACACATCGAGCTACAACCCCTTTGTCATACGGAGTGAGCTAACCCCTACCTGGAGGGCAAGCAAGATGAAAAGTAGGAGGTTATTTCTTTATGATTTTGGTAAGACTCCTTTTATGCAAAGGCGACACCACCTTCCCCGCACAGCAGCCTCAGCAGCACTGGTAAGGGCAGTGCGGCGATCTGAACCTGACCCTCATCAACAACAAGTCCCACAAGTTGCCAACACAAGGGGACAGAAGAGAAGGAGATGCAACGGCTGCTCTGCAGAAAAGGACTGTAAAGCACTGAGAACTTGCTGCAGATGTGGTAAACACATATGCAAGGGCGACACACGCACGGTTTTCTACACTGCTTTGAATGCAAAGACTAGTTTTCAAATAGCATTTTGTTTGTATTGTTTGTTGCTTAAATGTTAGTTAATGGTGACTTAATAGTTAATAGTTATAATTATATAGTAGTTATGACGATACTTTATGATAGAGCAGTGAGGACATGTTTGATGTTGGTACTGATTATAAATGGTTATATAATAAAACCCCACAGTTCCAGAATGTTCTTGCCACTTCCATTTGCAGTTTCATCAAATACATTTGTATCATTACGGCAGTTCTGTTTTCATGTTTTAGGGAAAGTAGGGATGATATTGAGTGATCGTCGATGCTTTTTCTCCAAACAAGAATTTTGGTTTTTTTCTCCCAAAAAATCACTCTCCCTACTCTCTGAAGCATTAATTGGGGACGAATCACCAATTTAATAATGTCAGATACGCTACTTCTAAATATATCTGTGTTTCACAATTTGGTGTAGACACTTGTATGAGGGGATTCATGGGCCGGGTCAAACTTGACCCAGACATTCTGTGAAGGTATAGAATATGAACAGTATGTAAGGGTTAATTCAGCATATTGTAGTGTTTGTAAAGCAGTGATTTTTGTATGTTTTGTGTGCTTGCAATGGCTTTATCTGTTGAATAAGTTGTTGTTGATTTTTGTCTGTTGTCTGTTACTATATCCGGACAGTTATTATAGATTGTCCCGTCTGTAATTACTGCTCGGTAGTCATATAATTTGTTCCAATATGGTTCTTCTATTTATAGGTAGCTGTTGTTTCTTTTCTGTTTCTCAGCAGCTGGTGAAACCTCATATCCAGACATAGCCATTCACGCTCATTTCTCATTTGCTCGGAACTTCCGGACTATCCTGGTGGTGTTTAATAAAGTGGCCTACTGAAGATGTCCATGAATATTACTGCTTAGTTCCTTTACTGATAGGACGGCGTGATCAGTGGAGTTCCGCATCAATCGGTGTTGGGACCGCTTCATATCTGTTTGTACGTCAATGATTTGGATGAAGAATTTGATTGCTTTATGACAGGGTTTGAAACCCATGTGAAGGTATATGGAAGAGCAGGAAGAATTGACGAATCAGGGTGCTTTCAGAAGGAACTAGACAGAATGGAGAAGAGGCAAAGAATTATGAAGGAATTTAATGTAGGGAAGAGTCCAGTCTTACTCTTTGGCAGAGGGAAAGAGGTGTGGACTATTTCCGAAATCGGAAGAGCGTTTTAATTGAAAAATCTGAGTTGCTGTGCGACAGGAAAATCTGCATGTTCAAAGAGTTGTGAAGCAGACAAATGCATTTTCCAATCCGTTTTCAGAGGAGTGGTTTATAAATAAACTCGTTCGCCATATAATAAACTGTATACTCTCTGTAGATGGCTGGACTATTTTAACAACGGGGAGAACATTGAAAAACAAGCAGAGGTGCAGAGCGTTTTGGGAAGACTGCCGACAAGAAAATTTGCAGAAAGTTGAGGAAGACAAATGCAATGTTAGCATCCATTTCCAAACGACTGGGATATAAAAGCAACTGTTTAGAAAACTATTATCTGTATAATCTTCCTGCTTCATCCCTGAGAAGCCAGCAGCACGGGCGGCAAATCCTGGAGGACCTGCCTTTTAACTTAACTCTTAACTTCCGGAACCGGCGGTACAGAACTTCGTCACTCATCGTACCAATATCATTGGTAACTCAATGGGCCACGATTTTTTGCTGTTCACTCACCCAGCTACGAAAGCTGAGGACTCGATCCGAGATATCCGTCACGTGGTCGCCGATAGAACCACCTGTCCGTACCACTAATGAACATCCTATCACTACATCGTGACTTTCACGCTGCCGCGCCTCCCACCAGCATACTACACACAAAGACACCGCTCAACGATCACTTCCCTTCTGAGTCACAAAGGCAAGCTAAGAATCTGAGACCCGACCACTGTGACTGAATACTGTTAGGTTATTTTCCTGCACCTCCCCCACCCCCCAACTGCGCGACAGTATCCAAAATGTTGAAGGAGATGGCCACATGGGAACTCTGCGCTGGCCCCTTCAGCCTTTTCTCCTTCATGACTGTCACACAGTCTCCTCTGTCCTGCGTCCTGGGTCTAACTGTCTCTCGATATGTCCTGTCAATCACCACTTCAGACTCCCGAATGACCTGGAGCTCAGCCATTTCCAGCTCCAGCTCCTTAACGCGGAATATCAGAAGCTGCAGCTGAACGCAGCTCTAGCAGCTGTCATCGTCAGGATTACTAGAGTTCTCTATGTCTTCCCAGATCCCGCAAGTGGAGCTTTCAACTATCCTGCCTGGAGTGTCTGTTATCCTATCTGATCAGACGTAAAGAAGGAAAGGGAAGAAAAAGTCTTAGCCAAGTGATGTTCTTTTCTTTGCCTACTTTGACTGAAGCCTCTCTGAGCTGACACCTCGGCGAGCAGAAGCCTGAAGATCACCTGCTGGCCATCCATTCAGACGACGACTACTGCATTGAAGTCGACTTCCTCACGCGGATCAACGACAAACACCGCCTGGTCGCGGGTCAAAGCTGCTTTTCACTGTAAGGACCCGCTGTCGCCTTTTATATCCGTGCTTAGTGAGGTCCTCTCCTCCCAAATCACTCGACGTCCCGATTGGACACTGGTCAAAGCTATTTATCTGACAATTATGATTGCGAAATTATCTAACACGGTAATATTTACTATCTACCTGTCCAACTATAATTTTCAGACCTATCTATGCAATAATCACATTAATTTGTTTCTGTCATCATTGTTACTAATTTTATTTTTTATTTGCTGAGTGTACCTCCCTTTCCAGACTGTTTTTATGTCAGTGTCACAGCCGACCTCTGGTATTATTGGATACAGTTCCAATCTGCGGTTGTATTACTACTCTGACTGTCTACAAATAAAGGGTTAACTGCACCTCTCATTCCGTAGAACCTAATTAAGGGAGTGTCCGTGGGTATTGTCGACGTCACCGCGGAGGTATGGCTGCTGGTTACCTGTTCTATTAATATGCAACCCTTACAACGACAGGTTTAGTGAGAGCTGGCACGATCCGGTATCAGAGACCAGCGGGCTCCAGATAGTGGAACGACAGAGGCTGGATCGGAAACAGTGACCTGGACTTTCCCAGCAATGGATCGTAATCTACGAGATGCATCGCAGAATGCTGCGGAAATTGCGAAGAATAGCTTATGGGCATATCAACTCCTTGTTGAAAATTATGAAATACTGAGGTTGGATTTTCGAATCACATATGTTCTGAAGATTTTCCAACTGGTTTACTACCCTGTAATCGCCATTGTAACAGTTCCTGGGAAGTGTATCGTCTCTTCCTCTTGTTTAAAGATGAAAAAATAAGACAGCCAATACTTTTCAAGATTCGGATTCATATTCACAACATATGAATGAATGAAGCTTCGCCATTATTATATCTGACACAATATGCTCTATGTACCACCTTAAATTGTATGAGGGAATGACGAGCACATAACGATGAGGTATTAACCAGTTTAAATTTTTCATTCCATGTTTCCTCAGATATTTGATGTCTGTAAATCCTGATCCCGGAGATTCTTAAGTTTGTCTAAAGGAACATTGCTCGCCTCCAGTAACATACCATAAATATTAGATATTGAACCATTATGAAAAGGTGTCAAACTAACATTTACGTTTTAATCCCATCCCTATGACGGCCCTATTCGGTATTGTTGCAGTACAAGATATTAAGCTGAAGGCATCTGATTTACACATTTTATCCTTTAGCTCTCTATAAGCTCGGAGGACGCTTTTGTTTAAATGGAAAGATGATTTTTTTTCCTGCTCCCCATGCTCAATGGTTTTACGACGTTATGCTATTTTTGAATTTAGAGAAAATTTGTGGTTCAATTTCTGAATCTCGTCAAGACTGTCAAACATTATTGGGACCTGTTCTGATTTATTCTAAACATTCAATCCGTTTTTTAAACTCAGATGTTGGCTATCAATAATATTTATTTTATGACAAGGCATTTTACCTTATGTTCTCCTGATGAACAGCTTAGGTCTTGTTAAGGTTTACATTGTTTTTTTCTGTAAGAAATTATTATAGTTCAGTGTTGCTATTGATTAACTTATATGAATACGGGATAATGAGTTAATATTATCATTAAGTAATCAGTCGTTCTTTTAAACACTTTTTTTTTACTTTTTACATACACTTTCTTCTACTCTGTGCTCTTCTATGTAGAAACTAAAAAAATATAGGGAAAGAAAAAAAATATATAAGCCGGCATTTCTTTCAAACCTGTCTTCTAACGACACGCCAATTGCATGGCAGGTCTCTCAAATCGGTATCACTTCAGCAAACACCGGCTGAATGCATTTGATAAGGTGCTCCATGCAAGGCCGCATGGGATCCAAAGGGACATTGCTTTGAGAATTCAGAACTGCCTTGCCCACAGAAGGGGAAGTGTGGTTCCAGACATTCTGCATGGAGGTCGGTGATCTCGGCACTCGAAGCCGCTACGCAGTTTGACCCTATGGTGAAGAAGGTATACGGTGCGTTGGTCTTCATCAAACGTGAGATTGAGTTTAAGAGCCAAGAGGTAATATTGCAGCTATTTAGGACCCTGGTCAGACCCCACCTGCTGTACTCTGCTCAGTTCTGTTTGCCTCACTGCAGGGAGGATGTGGAAGCGATAGAAATGGGACAAAGGATACTTACAAGGATGTTGCTTGGATTGTGAAGCATGCCTTATGAAAATAGGCTAAGTGAACTCGGCTTATACTCCTTAGAGCGACGGAGGATGAGAAGTGACATGATTGCGGCGGGCACGATGATGGGAGGCATTGATCATGTGGATAGTCAGAGGCTTTTTTTTCCCAGAGCGGAAATGGCTAGCACGAGAGGGCACAGCTTTTAGGTGCTGGAAAGTAGTTACTGAGGATAAATCAGGAGTAAGTTTTTTTTTACGCAGAGAGTGGTGAGTGCCTGGACTAGCGTGCCGGCGACAATGGTGGAGACTGACCCGACAGGACCTTTTAAGAGACTTCTGGAAAGTTACATGGTGCATACAAAAATGGAGGGCTATGGGTAACCCAAGGTAATTTCGAAAGGAAGGACATGAGTGGCACAGCGTTGTGGAAAGATGACTCCACATGTTTCTATGTGTCCATGCATTAAGGAATATACCTTGCCAGTTTTCGAGTTGGGTCAGGGCAGCATTAACAGGATTTGCAGATGTTTGGTGGAGTGGACCGTATCGCTGAATTAAATAAATAAATAAATGAATAGTCTCACCGATATAGAGCATGAGGTCACATAGGCATCTTCACTGCTATGATCTTTCGTCGGCACAAACACTGCCGAGGAAACTGCGAGCCTGCAGAGTGTCATAAACAGGTTAGCCGAATGTACTAGTGTCTGGTATATGGAGTACAACGTTGGAAAATCCGCGGTCATCCACTTGGGAATGACAAATGGAGGAAAAATGATGCTGCTGTTCATAGGGACTTTGTTTGAATCACAAAAACGTTGGTTTTCCGGTGCAACAGGCTTTCGAGAAGGCAAATAGCATGTTCAGCGTCGTTGCCAGAAGGACTGAATTTTCGAGCAGGGAGGTTATGCTGCAATTGCACAAGGTGCTGGTGGGGCGGCGTCTGGAGTACTAATCATAGAAAACACACAGCACAATACATGCCCTGCGGCCCACAAAGTTGTGCCGAAAATGACCCTACCTTAGAAAGTACTGGGCTTACCCATAGCCGTGTACCTTTCTAAGCTGCATTTACCTATCCAAACGTATCATAAAGGACCCTATCGTATCCACATCCACCACCGTTGCTGGCAGCCCATTCCACGCACTCACCATTCTCTGTGTAAAAACAATTACGCCTGACATTGCCTCTGTACCTACTCCCGAGCTGCTTAACCTGATGTGCAGAAATTTCAGCCCTGGGAAAAAAAGCCTTTAACTAACCACGCGATCAATGCCTCTCATTTTCTTCTTCACCTCTATCAGCATTGTGCAAGTTTGGTCTCCAGACTTGAGAAAGGATAAAATGGCTTTGTATGAAATTCACTGGTTGATTCTGGAGATGAGAAGGTGTGACTATAACGAGAAATTCAGGTCCCTTTGACTGTACTCGCTGGATTTCAGAAGGATGAGAAGAGATAATATAGAAACATAGAAAATTATGAAAGAGTTAGATAAGATACAGAAGGACATTTTTTTCCACCGGTAGGTGAGACGAGAACCACGTGCCAAAGCCTGAAGATTCTGGGGAGTAAATTTAGGACGGTGATGAGAGGGAACTGCTTCTCCCAGCGGGTGGGGAATCTCTGGAATGCTCTGCTAATTCAAGCAGTGGAAACTACCTCAATTGATATATTTAATACAGCCTGGTATATCTTTGTTGCATAGTGGAAGTATTAAGGGCTATGAAGAAAAGGCAGGTTTGCGGCGATGAGTCCACGATCAGATCAGCCATGATCATCTTCATTGCCGGAGCATGACAGACCGAACAGATGGACTATTTCTGCTCTAATTGCTAATATGCTTATGTACTCATGTTCCCTCATTTTCGCAGTTGAGGGGAGTTGAATTTCTGTCCAAGTGATACTTGATTAATTAACCTGTTCATTATTCTCTTAAAACATCCCCTTTGCAACTCCATCTTCTGGTGCCAGAGATAAGAATACATTCTAGTCATTGATTGATATCACTGCTCAGCCCATAAGGCTCGGGAGCTGAATTCACTCATTCGAGCACCCAGCCTTCTCCGCCATTCCGTCAGCTCTGATAGCTCAACCACATTCTAGCGTCCACTCCCCGTATCCATTGATGCCACGACGAAACAAGAGCCTATCACCCATCGCTGCAAAAGGTACCGATGAACTGCCCCCCCCACAAAGCTTTCTGTGGCGTTAAATACCACACATTCACCAGCCTCTGTGTAAATAAATTTCTACCCATCACTGTTCCAAAGGATGGCTTTCCTTTGTAAAATCTCGTTTTCATGTGCAGACTCTCCCACTGCAGAAGCTACCTCTCCACGTCCACGGTAACTCGGCCTTTGAATATTCGATAGGTTTCAATTAGAGTCCTTTCATTCTCCTGAACTTTAGCAGGTACTTAATAATCACTACTGACTTAACACAGCCTCCCGATATTCTCCTTAGCAGATACATCAATTCCATGTCCATCTCTGCTGTCGGAAGCGCTATCGATTAAAATAATTGTTTTCAGAGAATGTTTCCATCCAAATTGTGTTAATAGTCTTTATCTCACTTCGCACAGTGAACGTGGTGACAAACTTCATGCTGTCGCGGGGAAAGTGCGGTCTCTCCAAAGGCGTCACAAGGTACCTGGTTGCCATGGTAGCAGCTGATCAGATGGTCGTTCTTTTCGATCTGGTATTGAGAAAGATTCCGAGGACCTACATCCCAATTGAGGTTTTACTCTGGTCTCGTCGTGTTCCTGTGTGTAATATCCACGCCGTCGTATTTTACGCTGCCACGGACTGTTCTGTCTGGTTCACGGTCACTTTTACCTTTGATCGGTTTATAGCCATTTGTTTTCAGAAGATGAATCGAAAATACTGCACCGGGAAAACGGCAGCTCTGTTTCTGGGGATAGTGACTGTGCTGAGCTGCGTAAAAAACATTTTTTGGTACTTTTTGCTCGATGGGTCATATTCGATGTTAACTTTGTCCGTGCTCTGTGTGCGTTCTTTTCGTTTTTCCCTATCTCAGGAGGCAGCAATTCTACTGATTTATTTCTTTCTCACCCCAATATTCCCCTTTGTCTTGATTCTCCTGCTCAACATTTTAACCATCAGGCACGTCTTAGTGGCCAGCCGAGCCCGGAGGAGACACCGTGTTTCGAGCAATGGCGAGATGCCCGCCGACCCGGAGATGAAGAACCGCAGGCAATCCCTCCTGTTACTGCTGGTGATGTCGGGGAATTTCATTATGTTGTGAGCGTTGCTGACGTTGTATTCCATATGGGTTAGCCTGTAACTCTTTTTTTTAAAGTAATGCGACAGTTCAGTCTCTGTTATTTGGAAACGATAGAGGAATACCGGAATATCTCGTAGACAGGTAACTCAATGACTCTGCTGTTTGTTGCTCTCTGCAACAATATTAAAAAAAAAACAGATTCGTCTGGCGCCAGAAGGTGGCAGTCGGCAATGCAGAGATTTCAATGTTGTCACACAGAAATCGCATTTTAATCACAACGGAGAAATAGCAGTCCACTGGTAATGTTCGGCTGCGAGTTGTTCCGCGGTTTGTGATAGACATAAATTACTCGGATGTATACAAATGATCTGACTAGTAATCTTGCAGACGACTGAAAAAAACATTTACTTTGAAACATACAAAAATTGACGGAGGATCTTCTGGCCATTATTTCAAATGAACTCTACAGAGCAAGACCTTTACACAGAGAGCAGTGGGTGCATGGGGTGCATTTCATACTGTGGTGGTTGAGGCACAAGGAGGAGTGACCTTGAAGAAAAACTGAGACAGACATGTGCCTATGACGATAATTGAAGGACGTGGTAATCATGCAGGCAGGGAGGATTAGTTAGATAGATAGATAGATAGATACTTTATTCATCCCCATGGGGAAATTCAACTTTTTTTTCCAATGTCCCATACACTTGTTGTAGCAAAACTAATTACAAACAATACTTAACTCAGTAAAAATATGATATGCATCTAAATCACTATCTCAAAAAACATTAATAATAGCTTTTAAAAAGTTCTTAAGTCCTGGCGGTAGAATTGTAAAGCCTAATGGCATTGGGGAGTATTGACCTCTTCATCCTTTCTGAGGAGCATTGTATCGATAGTAACCTGTCGCTGAAACTGCTTCTTTGTCTCTGGATGGTGCTATGTAGAGGATGTTCAGAGTTATCCATAATTGACCGTAGCCTACTCAGCGCCCTTCGCTCAGCTACCAATGTTAAACTCTCCAGTACTTTGCCCACGACAGAGCCCGCCTTCCTTACCAGCTTATTAAGACGTGAGGCGTCCCTCTTCTTAATGCTTCCTCCCCAACACGCCACCACAAAGAAGACGGCGCTCTCCACAACTGACCTATAGAACATCTTCAGCATCTCACTACAGACATTTAGCGATTATATTACCAATTTAACTGGTTTATCACCTCTGTGGGATGAGAGGACTGTTCTGGTGCTGTAATCTTCCAATGAAGGGAACGAACAACTCACCCTTTGGAGAGTCTCTTTCTGGATTGGAAAGGACAAGGGGCCGGCTGAGGAGATGATGTGGCAGATTACCTACTGACCTGGGGAATATGAAAGTAAGTGATCAGCGCCTTTGGGGCGAGCGGGGTTATGTAAGACGCTGTGCGGTGATAGGTGGAAGAGGTAAGGGAACGGAGGAGGGGAAACCTCAGGAGACTTGATAGTGGATTAATGCAAGTAAGGAGGCTCTCCCAGTGGAGAAGATGTTTAAGTGAACTGGACAGAAGAGACGAGAGAGGAACCAGAAAAGCGGATAGAATAGGAAAAACTAGTGAACTGGGACAAATAAGCTGTTGCTGGAGATGTGGAAGTTCATACCCTCAGGTAGGAAACTACCCGGACAGAATATCAGCTGTTCCACTAGAAGTATCATTCCAGCAGCACCGACCGTGGTCGGGCAATTAGCCTAACTATTAGCATCGGAGTTTCTACATTACTTCCGGTCCTCAGTAAGGACACTCTGTACTTCCGGCTCGTTCAAAGTGCTCGTTTTCCCCATATGTCTCTCCACAGTCTAAAGAGCCATCCGGTACGTAAACTGTTTTTTGTGTATTGTTCCCTTTTTGATTGGGGTGAAATCGCATTCTCTGATTTTGTTGGGGCGGCGCACTAGCTGGAAATATTATAAATAGTTCACGAATAAACTCTCAGAATGTGAATGGGAAGATTAAGTAGATTTGCAGAACAGCGGGTAGTTCTAACTATTGCGCAGGACGATGCCGAAGGACTCGCAGAAACATTCCCCGAAATTTATCCGGATCTCACCGAAGAGGTGAAGTCCGCACTGCACTAGCAACACCGGGTACAACAGGCGAAACCGGCAGACTGGCAGGTGAAGTGTCACCTCAGCAGAAAGGCCGGTTTGGGACCGGGAACATCGGTGCTGGAGACTCTGTGCGGGCCGGCGCAGCACTGGTCCCACTTGCAGGGTTAGGCGCCAGGACGGAGATCAATGCGGAGTCATTTAAAGCTGCTGGAGCGGCATCCGAACCCATAATGTGGTCATGGTTATAAAACCAGGGTATGGGTTCCTGTACCGGCTGTGAAAAAAATAAGTTCTTTTTAACATAAATGGAATGCAGTCTAGTCCATCACCCTTAAAAGCCTCCTCATTATTGACTACATCTATAAGGAACATAGTAGCAGCAAAGCAATAGAACCATAGAACTATAGAACATTACAGCACAGAAACAAGCCTGTTGGCCCTTCGTGGCTGTGCCGACCCATTTTTCTGCCGAGTCCCAATGAACTGCACCCGGCTCATCTCCCTTCATACACCTCTGATATATGCACCTGTCCAAGTTTTTTATAAATGTTAAAAGAAAGACCGCATTTACCACTTCATCTTGCAGATCATTCCACACTCCCACCACTCTCTGTGTGAAGAAGAACCCCCACCCCCGAATGTTCTTTAAACTTTTCCCCCTGCACCCTTATCCCATGCCGTCTGGTTTTTTTTTATCTCCCCTAGCCTCAGTGGAAAAAAGCCTGCTTGCCTTCACTCTATCTGTACCCATCATAACTTTATATACCTCTATCAAATCCCCCCTCATTCACCGACGCTCCAGGGAATAAAGTCCTAACTTATCCAACCTTTCTCTGTAACTAAGTTTCTCAAGTCCCGACTACATCCTTGTAAACCTTCTCTGCACTCTTTCAACCTCATTAATATCCGTCCTGTAATTTGGTGACCAAAACTACACCAATACTCCAAATTAGGCCTCACCAATGCCTTATACAACCTCGCCATACATTCCAATTGTAACACTCAGTACTTTAATTTATAAAGGCCAATGTACCAGAGAATCCCTTTACGACCCTATCTACCTTTGACGCCACCTTTAGGGATTTTGCATCTGAATTCCCAGATCCTTTTGTTCAACTGCACTCCTCAGTGCCCTGCCATTAACCTGATATGTACTACCTTGGGTTGTCCTTCCAAACTGCAATACCGCACACTTGTCTGTATTAAATTCCATCTGCCATTTGTCAGCCCATTTTCCAGCTGATCCAAATCTCCCTGCAAGCTTTGAAAACCTTCCCCACTGACCACCACACCTCCAATCTTTGTATCATCGGCAAATTTGCTGATACTATTTACCACATTATCATCCAGATCATTGATGTAGATGGCAAATAACAATGGCCCCAGCACTGATCGCTGCGGCACACCACTAGTCACAGGCCTCCACGCAGAGAAGCAATCGTCCACCACCACTCCCTGACTTCTCCCATTAAGTGAACGTCTAATCCAATTGAGTACCTCACCATGTATACACAGCGACTGAATCTTCCGAACTAACCTCCCATGCGGGACCTTGTAAAAGGCCTTACTGAAGTCCATGCAGACAACATCCACTAACTTCCCATCATCCACTTTCCTGGTAACTTCCTCGAAAAATCTAATAGATTTGGTAAACTTTACCTACCACGCACAAAACCATGATAGCTCCCCCTCTAAGTTCCTGTCTATCTAAATACCTGTAGAGCCTATCTCTTAGTACTCTTTCCAATTATTTACCTACTACCGACGTCAAACTTACCAGCCAATAATTTCCCAGATTACTTTTAGAGTCGTAAAAAAATGTAACAACATGAGCTATTCTCTAATCCTCTGGCGACTCACCGGTAGATGCCGACATTTTAAATATATCTAATGCCCCTGCAATGTCAACATTAATCTCTTTCATGGTCCGAGGGAATACACTGTCAAGTCCTAGAGATTTATGTACTCTGATTTGCCTCAAGATAGCAAACACCTCCTCTTTTCTATGTGTATATGTTTCATGCCCTCACTACTTGTTTGCCTTGCTTGCATTGACTCCATGCCAGTTTCCTTAGTAATTACAGGCACAAAATAAAGATTTAAAATCTCTCCCATTTGTTTTCGTTCCATGCATACTCGACCACTCTGATCTACAAGCTGAACAATTTGATCCCTCACTATCTTTTTGCTCTTAAGACACCTGCAGACACTCCTTGGAATATGCTTCACCTTGACTGCAAATCAACCTCATGTCTTCTTTTAGCCCTCCTGATTTCTTTCTTAAGTATTTTGTTGCACTTTTTATACTCCTCAAGTGCCTTATTTTCTCCCTGTTACCTATGCATGTCATAAATCACTGTCTTCTTCGTTATCAGATTTTCAATATCCCCAGAGAACCAAGGATCCTTATTCTTATTTACTTTGCCTTTAATCCTGGCAGGAACATAAAAAGTCTGCAATCTCTAAATTTCTCCTTTGGAATCCTCCCAATTACCAACGCCATCCTTGCCAGAGAACAACCTGTCCTCATCCACTCTTTTTTGTTCCTTTCGCATTTCTTTAAATTGGGGCTTTTCCAGTTGAGAACTTCAACCCGAGGACCAGATCCATCTTTATCCATGATCACGTTGAAACTAATATTATTATGATCACTGGAACCAAAGTGTTCCCCTGCACCAACATCGGTCACCTGTCCTATCTCGTTTCAACTAGGAGATCTAATACTGCATCCTCTGTAGTCAGTACCTCTGTATATTGATTTAGAAGAAAACCCGTCTGGAGCTTTAAAATTATGGGAGTCCCAATCAATACGTGGAAATTTAAAATCCCCTACAATCACTACTTTACGTTTCCTGTAGTTGTCTGCTACCTCTCTGCAGATTTGCTCCACCAATTCTCACGAAATATTGGGTGGTCTACAAAACAATCCCATGAATGTGCTGATATCTTTCCCGATTCTGAGATCCACCCATATGGCCTCGGTAGACAAGCCATCTAAACTGTACTGCTGAGCACTGCTGTAACCTTTTCCCTGACTAGCAATGCCACCACAACCTCCCCCCCCCCAAACAACCGTTCATCCTTCTGTCGCTATCACGGCTGAAACATCAGAACCCTGGAACATTAAACTGCCAGTCCTGCCCCTCTTGTAGCCAAGTTTCACTAATGGCTACAATGTCGTAATTCCACGAGTCAATCCATTACCCTCAGCTCGTCAGCCGTCCCCACAATACTTCTCGCATTGAAATAGACGCACCTCAGTAAGTTATTACAGCACACACAACCCTTCTACTTGTGACTTTGCATTAAAACTTTAACCTCAATTATTTTCACCCCCGCTCCACTATCTACTCTGACACACTGTTTCCCATCCCGCTACAAATCTAGTTTACGCTCACTGGCACGTGGCACAGGTAGCAATCCTGAGATTACCACCCTCGAATTCCTGTTGTTTAAATTCCTACCAAGCTCTCTTTCCTCACTCTTTCTTCCTACATCATTGGTATCGAAGTGTACCATGACATCTAGCTACGCATCCTCCCATTTCAGAATGCTGTGACGCGATCACAGATATCCCAGACCCTGGCACCCTGGAGGTAACATACCATCCGGGGTCTCTGTCGCGACCACAGAGACCCCGGTCTCTATCTCTGACTACCGTGTCCCTTTTCACTACCGCTCTCCTCTTTTTCCCCACTCCCTTCTGCACTGCAGAACCAGACTCTGTGCCAGAGATCCGACCTGCGCAGCTTGTTCCCGATAAGTATACACCCCCAACAGTATCCAAATCGGTATACTTGCCTTTGAGCGGAGTGGCCACAAGGGAACCCTGCTCTGTCTGCCTTTCCCCTTTCCCTCGCCTGACGGTAATCCAATTACCTGTGCGCTGCTTCTTTAGCTTTGCTACCTCCCAGTAGCTACTATCTAAAAACTATTCATACTGCCGAATGATCCGGAGGTCATCCAGTTCCCGCTCCACTTCCGTCAGATTTTCACCGTCCCTTCGTTTTGCCGTTTCGAAACTACTTGTGATTTGGCTCACAGCAGATTCAATTACTCATTCGGCTCTATTTGTGACGTCGCTGAGAGGACCCGGACAGGTAAATCTCGGATATTGTATCCGATACTTTTAAACATTCCATGGCCATTCCAGCAGACTGTCGTAGGATGTGGCAATGCTCAGAGCAATGCAATTTGTACAACTACCCTCCCCCAGCCTTCAGCACCCACCCCTTCCAAAAATAGATCAAATGGAATTGTAGTGGGCCCAGTGGAGGCTCACGATAGGACTACGGGAATTAAAGGATTAAAGAATGTAGATCTGGGCCAGAACTCGCTGGAGCGTAGAAGAAAGAGCGGAGTTGAGGGTTCTCATTGAAATCTATCGAATGTTAAAACGTCCAAGATAGAGTGGATGTGGAGGAGTCTGGGAACAGAGGGCACAACTGCAGAATACACTGGTTCATCCAGAACAGAGATGAGATGAAATTTGAACAGCTAGTGAGTGGCGAAGCTAAAGAATTGACTGTCTCGGACGGCTATGGAGGCCACATCTTTGGGGATCTTCAATAGATAGATAGATAGATAGATAGATAGATACTTTATTCATCCCCATGGGGAAATTCAACTTTTTTCCAATGTCCCATACACTTGTTGTAGCAAAACTAATTACATTCAATACTTAACTCAGTAAAAAAATATGATATGCATCTAAATCACTATCTCATAAAGCATTAATAATAGCTTTTAAAAAGTTCTTAAGTCCTGGCGGTAGAATTGTAAAGCCTAATGGCATAGGGGAGTATTGACCTCTTCATCCTGTCTGAGGAGCATTGTATCGATAGTAACCTGTCGCTGAAACTGCTTCTCTGTCTCTGGATGGTGCTATGTAGAGGATGTTCAGAGTTTTCCATAATTGACCGTAGCCTACTCAGCGCCCTTCGCTCAAATACCAATGTTAAACTCTCCAGTACTTTGCCCACGACAGAGCCCGCCTTCCTTACCAGCTTATTAAGACGTGAGGCGTCCCTCTTCTTAATGCTTCCTCCCCAACACGCCACCACAAAGAAGAGGGCGCTCTCCACAACTGACCTATAGAACATCTTCAGCATCTCACTACAGACATTGAATGACGCCAACCTTCTTAGGAAGTACAGTCGACTCTGTGCCTTCCTGCACAAGGCATCTGTGTTGGCAGTCCAGTCTAGCTTCTCGTCTAACTGTACTCCCAGATACTTGTAGGTCTTAACCTGCTGCACACATTCTCCATTAATGATCACTGGCTCCATATGAGGCCTAGATCTCCTAAAGTCCACCACCATCTCCTTGGTCTTGGTGATATTGAGACGCAGGTAGTTTGAGTTGCACCATATCACAAAGTCCAATATGGAGTTTTATAAGGGAATTGTGCTGTTGGGGGGATAGAATTGAAAATAGTCTTGATGTAACGACCAGGCAGGCGCGATGGTCGCGAATAGTCTAATACTGCTGTTTTGACTCAGCTTCCTCTGCTCTCTGTTCCTCTATGTGTTCAGACGATATAGTCGCAGAATTAATCAGTTTCACCCATCGAGTCTGCTCCGCCATTTCATCATGACTGGTCTAATTTCCCACTAATCTCTCAGGTTCTGCTTACTCCCCGGATCTCTTCATGCCCTGACAATCAGGAACCTATCAATATCTGCCTTGATTATATGTAGTGTCGTCGACAGCTGCCTCTGGCGATGTGATGAATTTACCAAAGGAAAAAGGGGAAGTGCGTAAAGCTTCGCAAGTTCGGATCGAAAGAGACACGAGGAATGAAGAAAAGCCAGGAAAGAACTAAAGGAGGAGAAACACGAGGAAATTGCTGATGGTGGAAAAACACGGGAAATGCTTGAGGAACTCAGAAGGACAGGCTATATCTATGGAAATAAATAAACAGCAGAAGTTTCCGCTGGAGACACATCTACAGGAAATTACGAAATCCGGGAGGATCAATGAAAAGTAATTAGCAATCAGGACTTCTTCCCAGATTCATGTCTGTCTCAGTATGACTTCCAGGTCACTGGTTCTAGTGTCTTTACCACCACCCCAGGAAGTGAACCCCATGCACCCACTACTCTCTGTGTAGAGGTCTTGTTCTGTAGAGTTAATTTGAAATTAATGCCCGAAGATCTTACGTCACTTTCTGTATGTCTGAAAGTAAATGCTTTTATTTGTGTCGTCTGCAAGATTATTAGTCTAATAATTTGCATGCATCCGAGTCACTGAAATATATTATATCACAAACTGGAAAAAATAGTCACTGTCGAACATTAACTAAAGATCAGCGTCGGCGTTTCGGAGAGGTTCTGTACCAATCAGTATCTCAGGAGAAATACTCCAGTGCAAGATGTTATTCCTGACGGAGCAGTGGGAAAAAGCTCTGATGTATTCAGACCAATTGAAGGTATTTATGCTGGAGCCTTACTTCTGAGAACATCTCACATTTCGTCCCGAACTCAATAAATACATCGACATGGTTTGCTTTCCCTCAGCAATCACCATCCCACCTACCCACTGTACTCAACCCAATTAGACAGATTGGACCATTGCTGCACAAAGTGTCTAAGAATTTATTTTATTTACCATAAGGCAGTGCGAATACGGTTGATGCTTGAACTGGACGAACGGCGATTGAACGACACACACAAAATGCTGGTGGAGCACAGCAGGCCAGGCAGCATCTATAAGGAGAAGCACTGTCACTGCCACTGGGCAAGTGGGTTTGAGAGTGCAAATTACGGAATTATTCTCAAGGTGACTGGCGGATTGCAAAGAACCCTGGATAAAGTGGATCCGATCCACGGTAACCAGACTTCCCGAACAGTTCAAAGGCTGGGGCTCTTGGAAACAAAATCTCTTGGCAGAATAAACAGATGGAGCTACACCGGCCGTAACTGAGCAGGCATTCGGGCCGCACGGAATACCGGCAGGGCACAAGGGTCGTATTGCGACAGTGATGTTAAAGCTTCACATGCAAATATTGTAAGAATACGTACACAACGCTGGAAGAACTCAGCAGGTCAGGCAGCATCCGTGATAAAAGAGTAGCCAACGTTCCGGGCCGAGACCCTTCATCAGGAATGTGGGGGGAGAAGAGAGGGCCGAAGCCCAGTAATAGAGATAGGGGAGGGTGTAGGGCCTAGAGACACCAGGTGGAAAACCAATCACAGGAAAGATGAAGGGGGAGGGGTGGGGATGAGCATGAAAGAACTGTAGAGATAAAGAAGCAGAAATTTGAAGGAGAGATAGGCAGACAGGGACCTGGGATAGGGGAAGGGGGATGGGAGGGAATTACCGGAAATTGGAGAATTCAATGTTCATGCTACCAGGCAGAACCAACAACACGCAGAGCAAGTCAACTGGAAGGAGAACAGTGGAGGCAGATTCGGACTACATCCCCGATTGTGTATCTTGGGGAGGGCGGAAGATAATCGGGGTTGTCCACAGGTTCAGTGTAACTGCACATGACACTGACGAAATGGGATATTTTGCGGCGGTATGAGAAGCGTCAGCGAGGATTAATGCGCTCCTGACAACGCCGAGTGAACTTTGTCATCAGACTGAAGGGAGATTTCACCGTCTCCTTCAGCTGCACCCTGAACCTGGCCTGGACCACGGCGTAAAGGGCCGTGTTGGTGCAGCAGCTCAGCAGTTGCAGTATGTAGCCCAGATCCCGCAGGAAAGACGGTGGTGTTGGGTAAATGTAAAAATACAGGCATTCCCATAAGGAATACACTGTCAGCAGCGCCCACAGCAGAATGAAAGTCCCCGACATCAGCAGCCGTAACAGAAGGGATTGCCTGCGGTTCTTCATCTCCGGGTCGGCGGGCTTCTCGCCATCGCGCGAACCACGGAGTCTCCTCCGGGCTCGGCTACCTACGAAGACGTGTCTGATTGTTAAACTGTTTAACAGGAGAATCAAGACGAAGGGTGATATTGGGGTGAGCAGAAAATGAATCAGTTGAAATGTTGTCTCCAGAGGTAGGGAAAAACGAAAGGAAAGCTTACAGAGCACGGACGAAGTCATCGCCAAATATGACCCATCGAGCAAAAAGTACCAAAAAATGTTCTTTACGCAGCTCAGCACAGTCACTGTCCCCAGAACCAGAGTCGCCGTTTTCCCGGTGCAGTATTTTCGTTTCATCTTCTGAAAACAAATGGCGACAAATCGATCAAAGGTGAAACTGACCGTGAACCAGACAGAACAGTCCGTGGCAGCGTAAAATACGACGGCGTGGATATTACACACAGGAACACTTAATGACCAGAGATAAACCAGAAACGGCATGTAAGTGCTCGGAATCTTGCTCAATACCAGATCGAAGAGAATGACCAGCTGATCCGCTGCTACCATGGCAACCAGGTACCTTGTGACGCCTTTGGAGAGACCGCACTTTCCCCGCGACAGGATGGCGATTGTCACCATGTTAACTGTGCGGAGGGAAGTAAAGAACATTAACACACCTTTGGATGGAAACATTCTCAAATTGCAATTATTTTCATCGTTTGCTCTTTGGAACAGAGATGGGGAGCAACTTCGAAAGAATGAGGTTGGTGATTGTGTGGAATTCATCGGCACGGACGGCTATGTTGGCAAGTTCATTGAAACGATTTGTAGCGGGGATTGATCGGCTTTTGATGCGTCGGGGCCTCAATGGATACGGGGAGAAGGCTCCAGAATGTGGTTGGGAGGGATGATAAATCAGCTTTGATGGAATGGTGGAAAAGACTGGGTGATCAAATGGCCGAATTCAGCTCCTGAGCCTTTTCCGCTAAGCAGTGATATCATCCAATAGCTGGTATGTGCTCAGATCATTCGCGCCGGAAGGAGTTGCAAACGGAAAGTGTTCAGAGAATAATGAACTGGTTAATGTAACAAGTATCACGGTGACGGAAATTCAACTCCTCTCCACTACAAACATGAGAAAATAATAGCAATAGGAGCAGGAATAGTCCATCTGTTCGGTCTGGCATGCTCCGACAGGGAAGATGATCATGGCTGATCTGTCCACGGACTCATCGCCGTATACCTGCCTTTTCCTCAGTGCCGTTAGTTCTTCTACTATGCCATCAACAATGCCAACTTGTCTTAATGATATTTAAGGAGCTAACCTCCAATGCGTCATTGTGCAGAGTAGTCCACGGATTCACCTGTTTCTGAGAAAAACAGTTCCTCCTGAACTCTGTCCCAAATTTATAACCCAGATTCTTCACGCTATTTCCCTGAACTATTGTCTTCCCTACCAGTGAAACGACTTTCCTACTTCTATTTTATCTATCCCTTTAATAATTTTAAATGTTTCTGTAAGATTTTTTCCTAAACTTCTGAATTCCAACGAGTACGAGCCTAGGCGAGTCAATTACTCCTCATCGTCGAACCACCTCATCTGTGCAATCAACTGGTGAACCGCCTACAAATCCGGTTGATCCTTCCTCAAGTAGGAGACCAGAATTACACTGTACTCCAGACACCGCATGACCAGTACCTTTTGCAGAACGCTTGCTCTTAATTTCATTTTCTCTGGCAACGCAGGCCAAAGTCCCAACGTGTCTCACCTACAATTGGAATCATCTTTCCTGTCACTATCGTATTTATCGCTTTCACAATTTCGTGCTTCTATCTGATCTCCTCTAATACTTCCTAATTCCGACTAGTACAGTTCCGGGCGGCTCAATTTCCCGTCATAGTCGAACCACGATGTGAAATCAGCCGGTGAACCATCTGCAAAGCCAGTTTATCCGTACTTAAGTTAGGAGACCAGAAATGCACGGTACTGCTGACGCATCCTCACCAGTACCTTGTGCAGTTGCAGCAGAACATCCCTGCTCGAAAATTCAATCCCTCTGGCAACAAAGGCGAACATCCCATTTGCTGCACCTGCAAACCAACCTTTTTGTGATTGAAGCAAAGTCCCTCCGCAAGCAGCATCCTGTAATTGTTTATCACTTGTTCTTCCACTTGTCCTTCCCAAGTGGATGTCCTCGCAATTTCCAACATTTACTCCATCCACCAGACGCTAGTGCATTCGCGTAACCTATTTATATTCCTCAGCAGGCTCTCGGTTTCCTCGGCAGCCTTTGTGCGGCAATACATCATGACAGTGATGATGCCAACGTGACCTCATGCTCTATAACAGATGAGGCTATTTGTTTATTTATTTAATTCAGCGATGCGGCCCACTCCAACAAACTTCAACAAAGTCGATCAATCCTGCCGTGACCTAACTAGACTGATCACAATGGGGGCCAGATCAGAAGTTCTGGTCACCTCAATAGGGGAGGGACGTGTAAGCTTAACAGGAAACGCAGATGGAATTCAGCAGAGAGCTGACTGGATTGGAGAGCATTCTCTATGATCAGAGTTTGTGTGTGCTCAGACTTGCTTCTCTTGGAGTGAAAGTGTATGAAAAGTCACTTGATGGACGTGTTTGAGAGGAGAAGATGCATAGATAACGTTTGCATGACCGAAAATTAACAGGGATCCTGACAGCCCGAACGCTCGGAAGGTATATTCCGCAACGCATAGAAACATTAAAAAAAAAAACCTGAACCACAATAGAGGTCATTCGTTCCACAATGCTGAACCAAACATGTCCTTCCCTTAGAAATAAATGAGGGTTACCCATTCCACTCCATTTTTCTGAGCTCCAAGTAGCTATACATGAGTCTCTTAAAAGACCCTATCGGGTCAACCTCCACAACCGTCGCCGGCAGCCCATTTCACGTTCTCAAACCTCTCTGCGTAAAAACGTACTACTGATATCTCTTCTGGACCTCCTCCAAGCACCTTCAAATCGTGCTCTCTCGTGTTAGCCATTTCCGCTCTGGGATAATAGCCTATGACTATCCAGATGATCAATTCCTCTCATCATCTTGCACATCGCTGTCATGTCATATTTCACACCCTGTCGCTCTAAGGTGTATAGGCCCTGTTCACTCAACCTATTTTCATACGGCATGCTCGCCAATCCAGACAATATCTTTCTAAATATCCTTTGCACCGTTTCTATGGTCTCCACCTGCTTCCTGTAGTAAGGCAACAGTACTCCTAATGCGGTCTGACCAGGGTCCTATGGAGCTGCAACATTACCTCTCGGCTCTGAAACTCAGTCACACCATTGATGAAGGCCAATGCACCGTATGCCTTCTTAACTATAGGGTCAACCTCCGTAGCAGCTTTGAGAGTCCTATGCATTCGAACAGCAAAGTCCCAAAATCATAGAACTTCATGCAGAACATGACCCGTCTGCAAACACACTTGCACTTCTGTGGGCAAGCCAGTTGTAGATCCACAAAGCAGTGTCCTCCTTCATCCCATGTCTCTTTATTTTCTCAATACGCCTTGCATGGAGCACCTTATCAAATGCATTCAGCCGATATTTGCTGAAGCGATACTCATTTGAGAGACCTGCTTAGCGATTAGCGTGTCGTTTTAGGACAAGTATGAAAGAGAATCGGGCTTATATTATTTTAACGTTAGTCAAGAGGAAGAGACTATACACTTACCAGGAACAGCTACAATTGCGAGTACGGGGTAGTAAACCAGTTGGAAATTGCTTAGCGCTTGCTCGATTCGAAATTCCAATTGTCAGGAAAAGTACTTCGCAATTCCCGCGGCGTTCAGGGCTGCATTTCGTAGATTATGATCCATTGCTGGGATACTCCAGCTAACTGTTCCCGATCCAGCCTCCGTCCTCTCTCTCTCCAGATCCCGCTGGTCTCTGATAGCAGAGAGTAGCGGCACTGATTGAAACTGTCGTGGTAGTGGATACATATTAATAGAACAGGTAACGAGCAGCCACAGTTCCGCGGTGACGTCGACAATCCCCACGGACATTCACTTAATTAAGTTCTCCGAAATGACAGGTGCAGTTAACCCTTTATTTGCTGTCCTTCAGCGAAGCAATACATTCGCAGACTGGAAGTGTATCCAATATTCCCGGCAAATGGCTGCCACAGACGTGTGCTGTGTCTGTAAACAGGCACAAAATTGAGACTCGCAGCCAGACACTGACATAGAACCAGTCTGTAAATGAAGGTACACGCAGCAAATGAAAAAAAAATAACAAGCAATAATGACGATATAAACAGATACAATATTTATTGCAAAGATAGTCCTTAAAATTTTAGTTGCATAGGTACATTATGAATACAACCGAGTTAAATAATTTCGCAATCATAATTATCAGATAAAGGGTTTTGACCAGCGGTCAGTTGCGACGTCGGGTGATTTAGGAAGAGAGGACTTTAATCAGCCCGGGTATAAAAAGCGACAGCGCTTCCTTACATTGAAAAGCAGCTTTGACCAGAGTCCATGTGGCATTTACGTTTGATCAGCAAGAGGAAGGCAGGGTCAAATGCAGAAGCCATCGTCTGAATGGACCGTCAAGCAGGTGATCTTCTGGCTTCTGTTCGCCGAGGCGTCAGCTCAGGGAGGCTTCAGTCAATGTAGGCAAAAGAAAGGAAAAACACTTGGCTTTCTTTTTCAGTCTATTCTTCATATCTGATCAGTTGTAATAACAGAGATGCCAGGCAGGATAGCTGAATGCTCCTCTTGCGGGATCTGGTAAAGCCTGGAGATCTCTAGCGGCCCTAATGATTACAACTGCGAGAGCTGCCTTCATCTGCAATTTCTAACAATCCGCACCAGTACTTTTCAACCTTTTCTTCATTCAAGTAACTAATGCATGCCGGCAAAGACCTAAACCTGAGCATTTGTATCAAATAGCGCCTGGACGGGTCACTCTTTGAACTAAATCCTCTTGCAGCACACACAAAGACACTCCGTCAGCTTTTCACAGAAGCGCTCTTTGCAGATGGCTGCCCTCTCCTGGTGCACCAAGAGGACCACCTACATACAATGGTCAACAGATTCTCCGCGCATCTAAATTGTTCGGCTTGACAATGAGCCACGGTAACATAGAGGTCCTCCTGCAGCCTGCATATAATAGAGACACCCCTCCACCCACAGCCATGCATCACCATCGATGACAGACATCTACTGAGCGTTGACAACTTCAAATACCTGGGGAGTGCCATCTCCGGCCACGGTGCCCCTGATAAAGAAATCACGTCAAGGTTCCAGAAAGCAAGCCGGGCACTCGGAAGGCTCCAGATCAAAGTTCTGCAGCACAAAAACATTAGCCTGTCCACTAAACTGAAGATTTACAGTGCTGTCGTGCTCTCATCACTTCCATATGGCTGTGAATCCAGGACACTGTATCGAAGACATGTCAAACAGCTTGAAAAATCCTACCATCACGATCTGCGATCAATCATACAAATCCGCTGGCAAGACCGTATCTCCAACCTGACATTCCTGGACCGAGCCAATTCTACAAGCATTGAAGCCAAGGGTTTGAAAGCTCAGCTCAGATGGACCGGTCATGTGATCCGCATGGATGAGTCCAGAATGCTGCGCCAGTTGTTTTACGGAGAACTGGAGCAGGGCAACCGTGCCCAAGGTCGCCCAAGGAAGAGGTACAGGGACAACCTCAAGTGAAAACTTAAGTGGGCCAAACTCTCGCCCCGCGATCTCGAACGCACTGCTGCTGATCGGTCCAAGTGGCGCAATCTATGCTCCAAGGCAGCAGACAACTTCCAATTGGCTGGCGCACGCAGCGCCTCAAGGCGAGCCAAGAGAGACACAGGAATGTGTCCGCTCCTGCCCCAACAGGTGGTGTTCCTGGCGCCATCTGCAACCGTATCTGCGCTTCGGACTTCGGCCTCAGACGTTAACTGCGCAACACATTCGTCTTCCTCGGACTTCGAGAGACTACTACTACTATTACTACTAATACTCTACATTTTCATCCAAGGCAAACGCCAGAGAATCTCTAACACATGGCAAATGCAGAATGGTTGCCCTCTTCCGCTACCCCCTGTCCACAATCTCTGGACCATATTTAACTGGGTGCTGTGCCCTGAAGCTTCTTGTTCTGTATCAGCCGAATCGGAAAAGGGTCCTTTTTCAAAAGTCTGTCTTACAGTCCATTCCCAACGGTCGGGCCTCAGGTGGCGCTATGCTTCACCGTCCCAGCGACTCCACTCACGGGGCAATTTACAATGACCAATTAACCTGACTCAATGTTTGGACTGTGGGAGGAAACAGGAGCACCCCGGGGAAACCCAGGTTGTCACGCTTTACAGGCTGCGGCGGGAACTGAGCACAACGGTGAAGAATCAAACGGAGAAGGAAAAGGACCAAATTACGAGGGACCTAGTAAAGACGAGCATCAGCGTTTCAGAGGCCTCCAATCATCAGCTCAGGTGGAATAAGTCAGTGGAAGATGCTGTGCTGGAAGGGTCAGCCGGAAAATTCACAGATGTATTTGTACCAATTGAAAGTGATTATGCTGGAGCCTTACGACTGACAGCATCTCACATTTCGTGCCGAATCTCAGGTTCAGTCAAGTCAAGTCGCTTTCACTGTCATTTCAACCATAACCTCTGGGACAATGCGCAGTACAAACGGAACAACGATCCTCCAGGACCATGGTACTATATGAAATGACACAAAAGTATAATAGACTACCTGAAACAACAGGAAACGACACTGGACTACGTGAAACAACACCAGATTACATTAGACTTCTGTCCTGCACGCGACTACATAAAGTTCACAAAACAGTGCAAGACAGTATAATAATTAATAAAAAAGACAATAGGCACAGTAAAGGAAAAATTACAATATGACAATGCTGTAATAATAAGTTTTAATCTAAACAATGTAAAAAATGTTTTAGCAGGAATTCAAAAAGAAAAGGCTAAAAATTACAAAGGGAGTGAGGTCCTGTTCAATTGAGGTAGACGTGTGTGTGTGTGTGTGTGTGTGTGTGTGTGTGTGTGTGTGTGTGTGTGTGTGTGTGTGTGTGTGTGTGTGTGTGTGTGTGTGTGTGTGTGTGTGTGTGTGTGTGTGTGTGTGTGTGTGTGGAACTTAATAAGAGCTCGGTCTGGAAAGCTGACTGCCCACGACAGATCTGTCTATGATTGCCAATGTGGCAGTCAGGGTGTGTGGTGTATCACTGAATCACAGTCTGCTGAAAATCAGCTGATTTGGTTGTTTGATCCAGGCTGAATCCCAATAGGTTCAGGTGTGTGTTTGTGTGTGTAAGTGTCTGTGCGTATAACTCAGTAAATGCATCGAGATCCCGTGCCCTTTCCTCAGTAATCACCTTCCACACATACCCAAAGTACTCAATCCAATTGGACAGATTGAACTCCACTGCACAAAGTGTCCAAGAATATATTTTATTTCCCAGAAGGCACTGCGATTGCAATTTGTGCTTGAGACGTCCGAACGTCTCCTGGACGAGTGGTTTTACGAGCGCGAGTTACAGATTTAGACATTACAGGGAAGTCGTGAAGAAAGTAAACTGGAAGGAACACAGTGGAGGTAGACTGGGATCACATCCCCGATCGAGTTCGCGCATGGAGGGGTGGAGGGCAGGGGCTAGTCGGGGCCGTCCACAGCCCCAGTGGAACTTCACATGCCGCTGACGAAATGGGATATTTATCGCGGCATGGGAGATGCGTCAACGAGGAGTAACGCCGTCCCGACAAAGCCGAGTGAACTTTGCCATGTGACGTAAGGGCGATTTGACCGTCTCCTTCAGCTGAACCCTAAACCTGACCTGGACAACGGCGTAAAGGGCCGTGTTGGTGCAGCAGCTCAGCAGTTGCAGCATGTAGCCCAGCTCCCGCAGAGATCCCGGAGGAGTCACGAAGAGGAAAATACCGATGGTCTCCCAGACGGAATGCACCGTCAGCAGCGCCCACAGCAGGATGAAATTTCCCGACATCACCAGCAGTAACAGGAGAGATTTCCTGCGGTTCCTCATCTCTGGGTCGGCGGGCATCTCGCCATCGTGCGAACCACGGAGTCTCCTCCGGGCTCGGCTGGCCACTAAGACCTGCCTGATGGTTAAACAGTTGAGCAGCAGAATCAGGACAAAGGGTAATATTGGGGTGACGAGGAAATGAAACACTTGAAATGCTGCGAGTTGAAGTAGGGCAGATAAACTGTATCTACTATTTCACAGTACGGATGTACATTCTAACGTATAAATCCCGTCGATTTATAGAAAGATTTATTAAAAGACACTAGGCACAGGAAAGGAAAAATTACAATATGACAGTAAATGCTGTAATAATAAGTTTTAATGTAAACAATGTGAAAATGTTTTGGCAGGAATTCAAAAAGAAAAGGCTAAAAATTGCAAAGGGAGTGAGGTCCTGTTCAATTGAGGTAGACGTGTGTGTGTGTGTGTGTGTGTGTGTGTGTGTGTGTGTGTGTGTGTGTGTGTGTGTGTGTGTGTGTGTGTGTGTGTGTGTGTGTGTGTGTGTGTCTGTGTCTGTGTGTGTGTGTGTGTGTGTGTTTGAGTGTACATGCGTGTGTGGAACTTCATAAGAGCTCGGTCTGGAAAGCTGACTGCCCACGACAGATCTGTCTATGATTGCCAATGTGGCAGTCAGGGTGTGTGGTGTATCACTGAATCACAGTCTGCTGAAAATCAGCTGATTTGGTTGTTTGATCCAGGCTGAATCCCAATAGGTTCAGGTGTGTGTGTGTGTGTGTAAGTGTCTGTGCGTATAACTCAGTAAATGCATCGAGATCCCGTGCCCTTTCCTCAGTAATCACCTTCCACACATACCCAAAGTACTCAATCCAATTGGACAGATTGAACTCCACTGCACAAAGTGTCCAAGAATATATTTTATTTCCCAGAAGGCACTGCGATTGCAATTTGTGCTTGAGACGTCCGAACGTCTCCTGGACGAGTAGTTTTACGAGCGCGAGTTACTGATTTATTCTCGAGCTGATAGACAGATTCCAATGAACTCCGGATCAAGTGGAGGTTTGCAGACAGTCCACGGTAACCAGTCTTCCCAAATTGTTGGAACGCAGCAGGCCAGGCAGCATCTATAGGGAGAAGCGCTGTCACAGCCGTCAGCAGCACCCACAGCAGGATGAAGGCCCTTCGTCAGGGTAGCGGCCAGAAACGTCGACAGCGCTTCTCCCTTTAGATGCTGCGTGGCCTGCTGCGTTTCACCAGCATTTTGTGTGTGTTGCCGAAATTTCCAGCATCTGCAGATTTCCTCGTGTTTGCATTCCCGAACTGTTCAACGGTTGGGGCACATGGAACCAGAAGCACTCGCCGGAGGAAAGAGACGGAGTTACACAGGGCGTACCAGCAGGGCACAAGGGTCGCATTGCGATAGTGATGTCAAAGCCAACCATGAAAACAACCTTAGAAACTCCCAATTGTTGGAACTGAACAAGACATTACAGGGAAGTCGTGAAGAAAGTAAACTGGAAGGAACACAGTGGAGGTAGACTGGGATCACATCCCCGATCGAGTTCGCGCATGGAAGAGTGGAGGGCAGGAGCTAGTCGAGGCCGTTCACACCCCAGTGGAACTTCACATGCCACTGACGAAATGGGATGTTTTTCTCGGCATGGGAGATGCGTCAACGAGGATTAATGCCATCCCGACAACACCGAGTGAACTTTGCCATGAGAGTTAAGGGCGAGTTGAGCGTCTCCTTCAGCTGAACCCTAAACCTGACCTGGACCACGGCGTAAAGGGCCGTGTTGGTGCAGCAGCTCAGCAGTTGCAGCATGTAGCCCAGCTCCCGCAGAGATCCCGGGGGAAATACGGGAACGTAAATCTGGATGCTCTCCCAGACGGAATGCACCGTCAGCAGCGCCCACAGTAGGATGAAATTTCCCGACATCACCAGCAGTAACAGGAGAGATTGCCTACGGTTCTTCATCTCCGGGTCGGTGGGCGTCTCGCCATCGCGCGAACGACGGAGTCTCCTCCGGGCTCGACTGGCCACTAAGACGTGCCTGATGGTTAAACTGTTGAGCAGCAGAATCAGGACAAAGGGTAATATTGGGGTGAGGAGGAAATGAAACAGTTGAAATGCTGCCAGCTGAATTCGGGAAGATAAACTGTATCTGCTATAACAGAGCAATGATGTATTTGCTAACGTATAAAACCCTTCGAGCAAAAAGTACCAGAAAATGTTCTTTACGCAGCTCAGCACAACCACTGTTCCCAGAACCAGAGCCGCCGCTCTCCCGGTGCAGTATTTTCGTTTCAGCTTCTGAAAACGAATGGCTACAAACCGATCAAAAGTGAAAGTGACGGTGAACCAGACAGAACAGTCTGTGGCGGTGTAGAACACGATGGCGTGGATATTACACACGGGGACACGAACAGACCAGCCGTAAATCACAGGTCCCATGTAACGCACCGGAATCTTGCTCAATACTAGATCGAAGAGAACGACCAGCTGATCTGCTGCTACCATGGCAACCAGGTACCTTGTGACGCCTTTGGAGAGACCACACTTTCCCCGAGACAGGATGACTAATGTCACCACGTTCACTGTGCGAAGAGACATAAAGACAATTAACACTATTTTGATGGAAAAATTCTCCGTAAATTATCATTTTAATCGACAACACTTCCGAGAGCTGAGTTGAATATGGAATTAATGTATCTGCTAACGACATTATCGGGAGCCCTTACTAAATCCGCAGTGATTATAATGTGCCTGCTGAAGTTCAGGATATTGAGGGGATTCACATTGAAACCTATCGAATATTGAACGTCCGAGATATCGTGGATGTGGAGAGGTAGCTTCTGTAGTTGGAGAGTCTGCACCTGAAGACGAGTTTTCACAATAGTAAAACAATCCCTTTGGAACAGAGATGGGGAGCAATTTCTTTACACCAAGGCTGGTAAATGCGTGGAATTTAACGCCACAGGAGGCAATGGCTTCCAGTTCATTGGAACCTTTTGCAGCACAGAGTGATCGGCTCTTGATTCGTCGGGGTGTCAATAGATACGGGGAGTGGTCGCCAGAATGTAGTTCAGAGGGATGATAAATCAGCTATGATGGAATCACGGAGCAGGCCTGGTGCTCGAATGGCTGAATTCAGATGCCGTGCCCTGTGGGCTAAGCAGGGATATCAATGGATGGCTGGAATGTGTTCTGATCTTTGGCGTCAAAAGAATGAGTTGAGACCGCGGAGTGTTAGAGAATAATAATCTGATTACTATGCGTGAATGTGCCTGAGTACAGGGCTACGGTGCGAAACTTTGTCGCATGGTGTGAGCAGCATCATCTGCAGCTTAATGTGAAAAAGACTAAGGAGCTGGTGGTGGACCTGAGGAGGGCTAAGGCACCGGGGACCCCTATTTCCATCGAAGGGATCAGTGCGGACATGGTGGAGGATTACAAATACCTGGGGTTAAGAATGGACAATAAACTGGACTGGTCAAAGAACACTGAGTTTGTCTACAAGAAGGGTCAAATCCGTCTCTATTTCCTGAGGAGACTGAGGTCCTTTAACATCTGCCAGACGATGCTGAGGATGTTCTGCGAGTCTGTGGTGGCCAGTGCTATCATGTTTGCTGTTGTGTGCTGGGGCAGCAGGCTGAGGGTAGCAGACACCAACAAATTCAACAAGCTCATTCGTGAGGCCAGTGATGTTGTGGGGGTGGAACTGGACCCTCCGACAGTGGTGTCTGAAATGGGGATGCTGTCCAAGTTGCATGCCATCTTGGACAACGACTCCCATCCACTCCATAATGTACTGGCTAGGCACAGGAGTACATTCAGCCAGAGACGCATTCCACCGAGATGTAACACTGAGCGTCAAAGGAAGTCATTCCTACCTGTGGCCATCAAACGTTACAACTCCTTCCTCTGAGTGTCAGACACCCTGAGCCAATAGGGTGGTCCAAGACTTAATTTTCCACTTGGCATGAATAATTTACAATTATTTAATTTTTAATGGTTTTATATTGCTATATTTCTTCACTGCTCTTGGTTGGTGCGGCTGTAATGAAACCCAATTTCCCTCTGGATCAATAAAGTATGTCTGTCTGAATCACGGTGACAGAAATTCAAATCCCCTCAACTGTAAGCACGAGAGAAACTGAAAACATAAGAACATTAGCAATCGGAGCAGGAATAGTCCATCTGTTCAGACTGGCATGATCTGGCAATGAAAGTGATCATGGCTGACCTGGAAACATAGAAAACCTTCAGCACAATAATGGCCCTTCAGCCCACAACGTTGAGCCGAACATCTCGCCACCTTAGAAATGACTAGGCTTACCCACAGCCCTCGATTTTTCTGACCTCCAAGTACCTGTCCAAAAGACTCTTAGAAGACTGTCTCGTACCCGCCTCCACCACCATTGCCGGCAGCCCATTCAACACACTCACAACAGTCTGCATGAAAAAATGTCTATGACATCTCCTCTGTACCTACTTCCCACCACCTTAAACATTTGTCCTCTTATGGCAACCATTTCAGCTCTTGGAAAAATCCTCTGACTTTGCACAAGATCCATAACTCTCATCATCTGATACACCTCTATCAGGTCACCTCTCATCTTTCGTTGCTTCAAGGAGAGAAGGCCGAGTTCATTAAACCTGTTTCAATAAGGCATGTTCCCCAATCCAAGCGACATTCGTGTAAATCTCCTTTGCACCCTTTCTATGCTTTCCACATCCTCCCTGTACAGAGGAGACCGGAAATGATCAGAATACTCCAAGTAGGGTCAGATCAGGGTCCTATATAGCTGCAACATTACCTCTCGGCTCATAAATTCAATTCAACTATTAATGACGTCCAATGCACCGCATGCCTTCTTAACCACAAGATCAACTTGTGCAGCTGTTTTGAGCGTCCTATGGACTCGGACACGAAGATTAGCGGTGCCAGAACAGATGCCTGAGGAACTCCACTGGTCAACGACCTCAATTCAGAATATGAGTGTATAAACCAACGCTTTGCCTTCTGTTGGCAGGCTATTTCTGGATCCACATAGTAATGTTCCCTTGGATTAGATGCCTCCTTACTTTCACAATAGGGCTTGCATGGTGTACCTTTTCCAATCCACTCAGCCGATGTTTGCTGCAGTGATATCGGTTGGAAAGAGCTGTCCTGAATTTAGCGAGTCATTAGACGACAGGTATGAAAGAGAAGCTGAATTATATGTTTCTACGTTAATCATGAGGATGAGACGAGACGCTTACCAGGAAGAGCTGCAATGGCGAGTACAGGGTAGTAAACGAGCTCAAATGTCTTAAGTGCATAAACGATTCGAGCGTCCAACGTCAGCCGTTCATAAAAATCAACAAGATATTGATACGCCCAGAAAATATTCTTCGCCATTCCCGGGGCATTGAGCGATGTATTCCGGAGATTATGTTGCATTGCTGGGCAAGTCCAGATTCCTGTTCGCGAACCAGCCTCTGTCTTCTCTTTTTCTGCAGCCGCTGATCTCTGATCGCGTAGACTGGCGGCCCTGACTGAGACTGGTGTTGAGAGGGAGACATATTAATAGAACAGAAAACTAGCAGCCACACCTCCACGGTGACGTCGACAATCCCCACGGACACTTCCTTAATTAGATTCCACGGAATGACAGCTGCAATTAACCCTTTATTTCAAACCGTCAGAGAAGCGATGCAAAAGCAGATTGGAAGTGTATCTAATTATACCAGCAGCCGGCTGTCCACGAATGTTAGCCGTGTCTCTAAATAGACACAAACTTGAGAAACATTGGCACACAGCTAGACACTGATATACAACCAGTCTGAAAAGGAAGGTAACCGTAGCAAATAAAAATATAAAACAATCAATAATGATGATATAAACATAATAAAATAATTATTGCATAGATAGTTCTTTAAAAATATACAGTTGCACAGGTAATTTGAGGATGGTATCGAGTTAGATCATTCTAAAATGATGATTTCCAGAAAAAGAGTTTCGACCAGGGGCAAATCGGGTCTTCAGGTGATTTAGGAGGAGAGGATTTCAATCAGCCGGGATATAAAAGGCGACAGCGGGTCCTTAACGTAAAAAAAAAAAGCTTTGGCCTGCGACCAGGCGGAGCTTGTCGTTGATCTGCAAGAGGAATACCGGGTCAAATGCAGTAGGTGAAATGCAGCGACCAGGCAGAGCTTGTCGTTGATCTGCAAGAGGAATACCGGGTCAAATGCAGTAGATGAAATGCAGCGACCAGGCAGAGCTTGTCGTTGATCTGCAAGAGGAATACCGGGTCAAATGCAGTAGCCATCGTCTGAATGGAGAGCCAAGCAGGTTATCTTCACGATTCTGCTCGCCGAGGCGACATCTCAGGGAGGCTTCAGTCAAAGTAGGCAAAGAAAAGAAAAGTACTTGGCCAAGATTTTTTCCCTTCCCTACTATATATCTGATCAGATAAGATAACAGAGACGCCAGGCAGGATGTTTGAATGCTCCTCTTGCGGGATCTGGGATGGCACAGAGAACTCCAGTAACCCTGACGACGACAGCTGCTAGAGTTGCTTTCAGCTGCAGATGCTGACAGTCTGGATTAAGGAGATGGAGCTGGAACTGAATGAGATTCAGATCATTCGAGAGGCTGAAGTGGTGATAGACAAGACACATGGAGAGGCAATTCCATCGAGTGCGAGGGGCACGAGAGACTGTGTGAAGTAGCCTGGAAAGATTTCCCATATGGCAATCTCCCTCAACATTCTGGATACCGTCGCGAAAATTGGGGGCGGGGGGCGGTGGGTGAATCACCTAACAGTGTTCACTCACAGTGTTCCGCTCTCAGGCAGTTAGTTTGCCTCTGCGACTCAGAAGGGAAGTTGGCGTTGATCGGTGTCTCTGTGTGTATGTGCGGTGGGAGGGGGGGCGGCGGCGTGAAAATCTCGATGTGGTGATAGGGTATTCATTAGTGGTGCGGACAGGTAGTTCTGTTGGCGACAACGTCAGGAATATCTCGGATCGAGTCTTCAGCAAAGTTAACTGGGAGTGTGAACAGTGAGAAATCGTGGCCCATTGAATTGCCGATGACACGGGTACCATGAGTGGCGAAGTATTGCACTGGCAGTTCCGGGAATTAAGAGCTAAGTTTAAAGGGAGGGACCTCCCGGATTTGCTACCCGTGGTACGGGTTTGTAATAACGTGAGCAGGAAGACTATACAGATGCAAACACGAGGAATTCTGCAAATGCTGGAAATTCAAGCAACACACACAAAATGCTAGTTGAACGCAGCAGGCCAGGCAGCATCTACAGGAAGAAGTACAGTCGACGTTTCGGGCCGAGACCCTTCGTTAGGACTAACTGAAAGAAAAGACAGTAAGAGATTTGTAAGTAGGAGCGGGAGGAGTGTATCCGAAATGATAGGAGAAGACAGGGGGAGGAGGGACAGAGTTAACAGCTGGAAAGTTGATTGACAAAAGGGATACACAGCTGGAGAAGGGAAAGGATCAGGGGATGGGAGGACTAGGGAGAAAAAAAAGAGGTAGGGGAGCACCAGAGGGAGATGCAGAACAGAAAAGGAGTGATTGTGAGAGGGGCAGAGAGAGAAATAGAACAAGGGTGGAGGGGATTGCACACTATAACGTTTTATAGAGTATAACATTATATGGTATGGTACATTGGCTGGTCGGCATAAAACAGAGAGTGGGAATAAAGGGATCCAATTCTGGCTGGCTGCCGGTTAACAGTGGAGTTCTACAGGAGTCAGCGTTGGGACAGCTGCTTTATAAGATCTATGTCAATGATCTGGGCAACGGCATTAATGCATGTACGGCTAAATTTGCCTCTGACAGAAAGATAGGTGGAGGAGCGTGTTTTGTTGGGAAACCGAAAGCCTGCAGCGAGACTGAGATAGTTTAGGAGAATGGGCAAAGACGTGGCAAGTGAAATACAATTTTGGAAGTTATATGTTCATGCACTTTGGTGGAAGCAATGAACAGGCAGAATATTGTATATGTGATTTGATGTTGAGGCTCTATAAGACACTCACGAGACAATACTTGGAATGTTGTGAGAAGTTTTGAGCTCCTTAGAAAAGATATGTGGACATTGGAGAGGGTTCCGAGAAGATTCACAAGAATGATTTAAGGAATGAAAGGGTTACAGTATGAGGACCGGCTGGCAGCTCTTGGGCTGTATTCCCTGGAATTCAGGAAAATGAAGTGGATCTCAGAGAAATATTCCCAATGTTAAACTTCCTGTACAGATTAGATTTGGGGGAGGGGATTATAGGACAAGAGTGCAGGATTAAAGAATGTCCATTTGGAACAGAGAAGCGGGGAAATTACTTTAGGCAGACGGTGGTAATTTGTTATCACGAGCGGCTCTGCAGGCCACGTCACTGGGTCTATTTAAGGCAGAGATAGATAGGTTCACGATTAGCCAGGGCATCAAAGGGTACAGGGTGAAGACAGTGAGTGGGAATGACTGGAGCATTGGATCAGCTCGTTATTAAATGTCGGAGCAGACTCGATATGCCGAATGGCCTACTTTTGTTTCTGGAACTTATGGTGTTATGTACATAACCACGTCATGAAATAGACTGAAATCAGTCTGGATATCCTTATGTTTAAAGCGGAGTTTGAAAGGTCGTTGATTACAAAGGGTATCAAAAGTTACGTGTCGAAGGTAAGAGAATGAAGTTAAGGACGATAATAAATCAGACATAATGTAAAGAAAAACTTCCAGTGGGCGCCATTGCAATTCAGAAAACGTCTTGTTAACGAGAGAGCTCAGATGAGAGTGGTCTTCTTACTCTTACCGATTGACCGACGGTGGGTGCGGTCTTTCATCGATTCTGTCATGGTTATTTATCCTGTTAGGAATCTATTGGGTATCCTAGCAAGAGAATAAATTTCGTGGTATATAGAAACGTATATATACTGATCCCGCCCCCCGATTTCTTTGGCTGCGTTAGTTCAGGGTAAGTCCGCCCAGAACTAGATGGCTCGATTCCAAACCAAATCCCGCTTGGTTTTGCTACTGTGTCTTCTGCAAACCTTTTGCAAACTGGTGACATGAAATAACAGACAGCATACAAATAATGGAATTATATTTATGGATCTTAACTTAACTAAAGGTTTAGTAACGTGTTACAAAAAGAATGAAGCCCATTCTAATTAGCAGTCAAATGGACACCAGCAGTTGCTCGTCTTGAACTTCCTTGTCACTCCTAAGCTCTCGGTCATTGTCAAAACACACACAACCTTCCAAAAGTTGCCCGCAATCCATCTCGAGCAAACGGGTCAATGATCATGTGGTCTCTTTAAAGTCAAAGTGCTTTTATTATCAAACTGTTATGTTACCAAATACTGCCTTGAGATTACTGTTCTTGCTGGTATCCAGAGCACAACAGAGAAATCAAATTGAAGCATTGTAGTGCTGTGCAAAAATAATACGTTCCAAATAACCAATGTGCAACAGAGCACAATCTGTGTGAACAAGACAGAAATAAGCGAATGAATGGATGGATAGATGGAGAGGTAGTTTGGCGGAAATAAAATAAACTAACACTGCGAACATGCATTGCAGCGTCCTTGAAAGTGAGGCAATAGCTTGTGGAATCATTTCAGATTTGAAGTCAGTGAGGTTAGTCAGACTAGATCATGAGCCCAGTGGTTGTATGGAGACAACTGTTCGCAAAGCTGTTGTGTGGGAAATGCAGCTCCCTTCCCTCCTTCGCAATGGCATTAGCGGGAAGAGCGCATGTCCTGGATGTTGGATCCTTCGTGATCGATGCTGCATTTTTCACGTTAGTCTCCTTGAAGATATACTCAGTGGTGGGGAAGGCTGTTACTGTGATGGACCGGGACCGAGGTTTTTCTGTTCCTATGAACTGGTTTACCGGTAACAGGACGTGAAGTAATCAATCATCGTCCTCTTTAGAGTGCATGGATAGAGGTTTGTGAATGTTTTACAGGCCATGAAAAGGTGTTGCAAGACTGCAAAGGTGTTGTCTTTCCTTCGTCGTAATGACTTCAGCGATTGACCCAGAACGGACCCTCTGATACGATAACGGTCAGGAATTTACGTTTACCGTCCCTTGCCACGTCTGATACCCTAACAAGTATCGGCTGATGTATCTTCTGTTCTGCTGACTTCGAGCAAGAGGATGTTCTGTGGATCTATTCAGTGTCATTTTCAATCTCCCCCCGATATATGTGCCGATTCGGCAACACTTTTGATTTGGCTAGCAGCTAAATCGATTACTCCTCTTGGTCTATCTGCGACATCGGTGTTAGGAACTGGCCAGGTAAATCTCGGATATTTTATCTGATGCTTTTGCGCATTTCATGAGCATACCAACAGATTGTCGGAGGCTTTGTCAATGTTCAGAGCAATGTAAGTTTTACAACCACCCACCCCACTCTCTTCTACAACCACCCCTTCCAATAAAGTTCCAATGGCTTTTTAGTGGGCCCAGTGGAGGATCACTATAATGACTCTGGGGATTAAAAGGTTAACGATTGCGGATCCGGGCCAGTACTGAGATTACAAGAATGTGGGGAGTTATGAATAGCTCATTAGAATCTATCGAATGTTAAAAAGACCAAGATAGAGTGGATGTGTAGGAGTCCGATCATCCTACAATCTGACATCTGTAACGGTGCAAAAAGATAATCCTTTTTCCGTCTTAATCTGGAGCTGGATATCAGTGACATTCATCAGTGATCAGTGACTTTTTACGGAAGAATGATGTGTAACTGCTCAGTTGCAGGTGGCAGGTATCTGTGCGAACGTCAGGAGAGGGAAGAAGTGGAGTAAACAGCCTGTGCAGAACACACTGATGTCGTCCCATCAATAACAGGTGTACCGACGCGTATACTGTTGGGCGGGACTTACGACCATGTAAATGCCGGAGTGGCCTGGTCTCCGGCACTGAGTCCAACGCGGTGGCTCAGAATGAAAGGGAGAGAGGATGAGTTACAGGGGATTGAGCCGTTAGAGGAGCCGACAGGGGATTCAATCGAGACACCTGGATGGTGGAGAAGAAGGCCAGAAGATGCGGCAGTGGGATACTGACACAATATAGAGTTGTGCTTACGAAAATCTCTCAAACCTTTCTCACAACATCATGGTACCCTACAATAATAATTTTCGTCTCCTGATTTTCTCCCACAATGTATCCGTGTTGGTGGTGAATGCAGATGTGAAGTAATCATCAAGGATTTTTCAAACTTCTTGTCTGCAGATACCCTGCTTGCTTCCGTAAAATACCCTACATTCTCATCGCTCCCCATTTGCGCTTCATATAACTTCTCAATGTCCCTTGTTTCAACATTCGCCCTTTGTTTCATAACCTCCGCATGTCTGGCTTGATATAGGATGACTAAACATTAAACATCATTTATTTTCTTCTGTCCATATCTACAATGCTTCGTAACATTTAGCTTCTCGAACATTGCCTTGTCTTGCTTTATACTCAGCTTGATCCTTTGGAAAAAAAATAATGCTGTTAGTTATATCGATATTATAGGATATCCACATGTCATGTGTGGATTCTTAATGAAAGCTCCCCAGTTCCTGCCCAATGCATTTCTATTTTTAGATAGATAGATAGATAGATAGATAGATAGATAGATAGATAGATAGATAGATAGATAGATAGATAGATAGATAGATAGATAGATAGATAGATAGATAGATAGATAGATAGATAGATACTTTATTCAGCCCCATGGGGAAATTCAACTTTTTTTCCAATGTCCCATACACTTGTTGTAGCAAAACTAATTACATACAATACTTAACTCAGTAAAAAATATGATATGCATCTAAATCACTATCTCAAAAAGCATTAATAATAGCTTTTAAAAAGTTCTTAAGTCCTGGCGGTAGAATTGTAAAGCCTAATGGCATTGGGGAGTATTGACCTCTTCATCCTGTCTGAGGAGCATTGCATCGATAGTAACCTGTCGCTGAAACTGCTTCTCTGTCTCTGGATGGTTCTATGTAGAGGATGTTCAGAGTTATCCATAATTGACCGTAGCCTACTCAGCGCCCTTCGCTCAGCTACCGATGTTAAACTCTCCAGTACTTTGCCCACGACAGAGCCCGCCTTCCTTACCAGCTTATTAAGACGTGAGGCGTCACTCTTCTTAATGCTTCCTCCCCAACACGCCACCACAAAGAAGAGGGCGCTCTCCACAACTGACCTATAGAACATCTTCAGCATCTCACTACAGACATTGAATGACGCCAACCTTCTAAGGAAGTACAGTCGACTCTGTGCCTTCCTGCACAAGGCATTTGTGTTGGCAGTCCAGTCTAGCTTCTCGTCTAACTGTACTCCCAGATACTTGTAGGTCTTAACCTGCTCCACACATTCTCCATTAATGATCACTGGCTCCATATGAGGCCTAGATCTCCTAAAGTCCACCACCATCTCCTTGGTCTTGGTGATATTGAGACGCAGGTAGTTTGAGTTGCACCGTATCACAAAGTCCTGTATCAGTTTCCTATACTCCTCCTCCTGTCCATTCCTGACACACCCCACTATGGCGTGTCATGAGCGAACTTCTGCACATGGCAGGACTCCGAGTTATATTGGAAGTCTGATGTGTACAGGGTGAACAGGACCGGAGAGAGTACGGTTCCCTGCGGCGCTCTTGTGCTGCTGACCACCGTGTCAGACCTACAGTCTCCCAACCGCACATACTGAGGTCTATCTGTCAAGTAGTCCACTATCCAATCCACCATGTGAGAGTCTACTCCCATCTCCGTTAGTTTGCGCCTTAAGATCTTGGGCTGACTAACTTATTCGGCCGACTGAGCGCTGTCCCGTGAAGACCAGTCTGATTACAACTAAAATCACTTTAACACTTCTGTGATTATGGGCACTGTTCCCAAAATTGTCCCCAGCAAATTATTGATAATTCGGTCCTTATTACCACATACATTTTTTTTTCACATACAGAATTGGGGGCGCAGGAAATGCAACGATTGAATACTAATGTTCCTTAATTATGACGATAATGTAGCAACGGGGGCAAATGGATGACATGAATTAAACGGGCTCTTTGCAAATTTGTTTGCTATGGAAAGCACTATCAATGTGCTAGCGTCCAGAGAGTGACAGAGACCAGAAATGAGTGCCATTGTTATTAAAATCATGAAACAGTGTTCAGCATACAGAAAGGTATGGAACAGAAAGGTACAGAAAAGATAATGGATATATTGGTCATTTTATTTCAAGAATCTCTTCCTTCTGGCCCGTATTGGAGGAATGGAAGATTACAAATGTGACTCCACTCTTTATGCAGGGATGGAGGCGAAAGATTGGATATTTTTGTCCAGTTAGCTTAATCTAACTGGGAAAGTGTTGGAGTCCATTGTTAAGGATGAGTGTGCGAGGTACCTGGAGACTAATGAAAGTTACAAACAGGGCGGACAAAGGAGACGCAATGGTTGTCATTGACTTGGATTTTCTGAAGATATTTGATAAGGTGCCACACTTGAGGCTGCTTAATAAAATAAAATCCTATCGCATTAGCGGAAAGATACTGGCATGAGTAGAGGAATGGCTGACAGGCAGGATGCAACGACTGGGAATAAAAGTGGCCTTTTGTCGTTGACTGCCGGTGACTATTGGTTTTCCTCAGGGTCAGTATTATGACATCTAGTTTCAACCTTGCTTGTCCATGATGTGGATAATGGAATTCATGGCTTTATGGTAAAGTTTAGACAGAAGATGTGAAGATAAGTGGGGTGGGGTAGGTAGAGCTGAGGAAGTAATTAGATTGCATCAGGACATAGACAGATTGGAAGGACGGGGGAGAAGTAGAAGATGAAATACAGTGATGGAAAATGTATGTATAATAATGCATTTTGGTGAAAAGGAATAATAGGGCAGACTACTATCTAAATAGACAGAAGGTTCAAACATCAGAGGTGCAGAAGAACTTGGTATTCCTCGTGCAAGACTCCCAGAAGTTTAATGTACAGGATATATCTGTTGTAATGAAGGCAAATGAAATGTTGGCATTGATTTCAAGGGGGATAGAAGATAAACGCAAGGAGACAACTCTATCGTTTTATAAGACGCCAGTCATGCCGCAATTAGTAGTATTGCCAAACGAATTGTGCTTCATATTTCAGGAAGGATTTGTTGCCTTTGAAGGGAGTCCAGAGCAGGTTATCTATAATGATTCTGGGAATGAAGGGATTAATATATAGGGAGCGTTTGGCAGCTTTGGGCCTGTACTCGCTGGATTTTAGAGGAATGAGAGAGATTCTCATTGAAAACCACAGAATGCTGAAATGACTTAATAAGGTCGATGTGGAGAGAATGATTCCTCTGGCGGACGTATCCGTCACTGGAGGACACAACCTCACAAATGAGGCGCGACCTTTCAGAACAGACTGCTGTGGCATCCCATGGACGGGAAAGGAATGGAAGGTTATGGGATCAGTGCAGGCCGGTGGGACTAGGTGAGAGTAAGCGTTCGGCAAGGACTAGAAGGGCCCAGATGGCCTGTTTTCGTGCAGTAATTGTTATATGGTTTATATGGAATCACAAGGCATTCCATACATAGATTAAGAGAAAAAGAGTGTTAGATCACTCACCAGTAAAGGGGTAACATTTTGTCGGATCCGTAGAATGTGTGGGAGCTAATACATGAGTCCATTATTTTCCAAGGGAACGGATATGCTGGACCATGAGATCAGTCCGTTAGGGTCTTTCGATATCAAGGAGAAGGTGTATTAAGTTGACTATGTCCACAGGACCTGATGGGATTTTCCACAGCATATTAAAGGACGCCAGTGACGAGATTTCTGGTGTCTTGACTAGTGTCTTATTTTATTTAGCAGTTCGGTAAAGCAGTCTATTCCGCTGGCAACATGTTTGTGCTACTGTTGAAGTTAACGCGTGTGATCGAATTGGTACGGTAGATATTGGGACAGCTTTTCTTGGCGGGGGAAACCAGGGTTGGTCTTGTTTTTTTCTCGGTTCGGCGGGAGATGAGGAAGGAAGACGGTGAGAGATGAGGAAAGAAGACGCCGGGAGAACAGATCGTAGGATTTATTCGAGTGGGAGACCCGTTTGTTCGAGATGGATTGCGAGCGACGTTTTTAAGGTTGTGTATGCTAACACATTGACCGAGGAACCAGCACGCGAGTGATAATGAAGTTCAAGATTAGCTCCAACTTGTGCATATTTGACTGTTTAATGAAAATAGGTTTTCTTTTTTTCTGTTCCTCGTTACTAACCCCGTAGTGAAGTTAAGATACATAAATATAATCCCTTTAATCGTCTGTTGTCTGTTATTTCATGGAACAAATTTGTAACAGGTTTGCAAATTACACAGCAGAAAAACTAAACGGGTGGAATCAATACATATACGTTTCTATATACGACTAGATTCATTTTCTTGCTAAGATACTCAATAAATTCTTAATAGAATAATAACCATGACAGAATTCTGGAGAGACCGCACACACATAGGCGTTCAACCGGTAAGAGTAAGAAGAACACTCTCGTCTGTGCTCTATCGTTAACAAGACGTTTTCGGGTTTGAAATGGCGCCCACCGGAAGTTTCATCTGACATCGTGACTAATCCATTATCCTTTCTTCATCCCATTCTCTTACTTCTACCCGTAACTTTCGTAACCCATTCTACTCAGTGACCTTGAAACTTCCGCTTAAAAAAAAAGACAAGCAAAGGGGTTTCAATGTATTTTATCACCTGGTTATATTCTCTGGAGCAGTAAAGCATGCGATCTAAATGTAGTTTCTGCGAACTCAATATCTCTAAAATAAACGTACTATTCTGGTGTGCTGTCCTGAAAAATAAAGAGAGAAAAAGAAATTCCTCACACTGTTTCGTTGTGTCTCACAACCGATGAACCGATTGCCCATTACCAGGAGAAAGTGTCTGCAACATGATAAACAGCGGAATCGCTCGTTATGAAAGCACAGTAAGTTGTAAATCTCGGGGAGAGTCAATGGGCACCTGGTGAATTTCCTTGTCCTTCTCAGGAACCAAAGAAGTAAGGGTGCCGTCCTGACAACGGCACAGATGGACTTGGCTGAATTTTTGTGTCCCACCCACCCACCCCACCCCCCCTTCACCCTGGGACATGACTCAGGATTCAGGATTCCTGATTCAGGTTTCGGAACAGTTGTGACATCGCAAACACCAGGTTCTCGATCGAGACTGGATAACAGCACACACCGCACCACTGATAAAACCAGAACCAAACACGGCCGCTTATCAATTGCTCGGAGCATTCGGCGTGTTCAGAGGTGCTTAGTGTTGCAGCTTTCCTGAATATTATATCAGTATTTTACCTGCAGGGCTAGTTTTAATTTTGTCTTGTAGTGATTGCGATGATACTAGATGTAAGTGTTATTATTGGAACAATATTTACCCTATTCATGTTTCATCCTCTTTCACATTCCTCTTTAAACCCATACATACTCTTCGGGTCAGATTTGACCCGACTGGACATTTAACAGCAGTAAAACACCCTAAATGCTATTTATTTAGACGAGATTTGATGTGTTTTCCTAAAGTGACTCAAAATGCGCAAAGATGAAAATATTTATTTTTTTATTCTTTTGTACAGGTGCAACAAATTTTTGTGCATTGAGTCTGTTCCGGGTCAGATTTGAACAGTATCTATTGAAATGGATTGTAGATCCACCAGTGTGGGTTAAATCATGGAAAAGGTGGCTTTAGGGAATCTTAAAATTGTGAAAATATACATGCCATGCCTGTGTATATTTTTTATTGCACAGTAGTGACAGAGTTCAATAGGACCTTGACACTGTCACGAAAACTGCCTGGGTTCCCACCACACATGACTATGTTCCCAGCGAGACAGGCACCTGTTGGTCTTTGAAGACCCCTTTCTGTGTATTTGCAATGGGCGGCCTGTCATGCACGTTCCAGTTATGCTTAGAATATGCAAGTCTATACTGGGAAGCCAGCTGGGGGGATCCCGGAGAGAAAACAAGGCATGCACGTAGTGTTGGAGATGACAGAAGGGCTAAGAGGATAGTATGTGATCTATGGCAATTTGTTCACATCTCAGGAGCTTGGTCAGGCATTCCTGAAGAAGAAAATCAGAATGGTGGGCACTGTGAGGCTGAGCAAGATACCAGTCGCTACATGGAGTCCAGCCGTGAACTCCGGAAAGCCATAAGAGCACCCAGAGGCAATATCGTGCCAAGTTGGAAGCCCAAGCTAACCAGAGGGATGCCAGTGGACTATGGCAGGGTCTCAATGAGATTACTGGGCGCAAAGAAAAGGCTGGGAATATCAATAACTGTAGCGCTTCTCTTCCTGACGAACTTAACGTATTCTACTCAAGATTCGAACAGAAGAGGAGCGTCCCGCCCCCTTTGAATGAACCTGACCTGGTGGCATCAAGGTTCATCGTCACCGAAGAAGACGTTAGAAGAGCCTTTCTGAAGATAAATCCAAGGACGGCGACGGACCCAGATGGCTTCCCGGGACGGGTTCTCCGGGCCTGTGCAAGCGAGCTAGCTGGAGTGTTTGCTGACATCTTCAACTGCACCCTGTTTCAGTCTAAGATACCCTCGCGTTTTAAGAATGCAACGATAATCCCGGTGCCGAAGACAAGCAAGTTGGCATGCCTGAATGACTACCGACCTGTGGCTCTAACATCAATTGCTATGAATGGCTTCGAGCGATTGTTTATGACACAGATCAACCATAACCTACCGGTTAACCTCGACGCTTTTCAATTTGCCTACCGGAGCAACAGGTCAACGGCAGATGCCATCTCTCTGGCACTACATTCGTCCTTAGAACACCTGGAGAATAAAGACGCATAGGTAAAGCTCCTTTTCATCGAATACAGCTCTGCCTTTAATACCATCATCCCGAATATCCTGATTCCTATGATCCGGAATCTGGGTCTTAGCACTCAGATCTGCAGCTGGATCTTCAACTTCCTCACAGACAGGACCCAGGCTGTAAAAATAGGGAACAAGCTCTCCTCTACAATCACTCTGAACACCGGTGCCCCACTAGGATGTGTACTCAGCCCCCTGCTGTACTCACTGTCCAGCCATGATTGTGCAGCCAAGTTTCCATCAAACTCAATATGTAAGTTTGCTGATGACACCACAATTCTAGGCCGTATCTTGGGTAATGATGACTCCGAGTTCAGGGAGGATATTAAGAACCTGGTGGCATTGTGCAAAGACAATAACCTATCCCTCAAAGTCAGTAAGACGAAGGAATTTGTTGTTGACTTCAGAAGGAGTAGCGGACCGCATAACCCTATCTACGTCGATGGTGCGCAGATGGAACAGGTCAAAAGCTTTACGATCCTCTTGGTGAATATCACAAATGACCTGACTTGGTCTAACCAAGCAGAGTCCACTGCCAAGAAGGCGCACCAGCGCCTATACTTCCTGAGAAAGCAGAAGAAATTTAGCTTGTCCCCTAAAACCTTCACTAATCTTTATTGCTGCACCGTAGAAAGCATTCTTCTGGGGTGCATCACAACCTAGTATGGAAGTTGTCCTGTCCAAGACCGGAAGAAGCTGCAAAAGATAATGAGCATAGCTCAGCACATCACACAAACCAATCTTCCATCATTCGACTCACTTTACACCACACGCTATCGGAGCAGTGCTGCCAGGATAATCAAGGACAAGACCCACCGAGCCAACACACTTTTGGTCCCACTTCCCTCTGGGAGAAGGTGCAGGAGCACGGCCAGATTTGGGAACAGCTTCTTTCCAACTGCGATAAGACTGCTGAAAAGATCCTGACCTAGATCTGGGCTGTACTTTCAAAGTATCTGAACATGACTTGCACTACCTTACTTTCCCTTTTCTATTTTCTAATAATGATCTATATTTTTTAAAAATAAATTTATTTCGATTTGTACTTCAGGGAGTGCGAAGCGCAGAAACAAATATCACTGTGTTGATTGTACGCTCTCGTATCAATTGTTTGGTGACAATAAAGTATAAAGTATAATTAACTGTTCAGAAACGAGGAAAGTTAAGAGGAAATCCCATTCTAATTATCAGTCAAATGAGCACCAGCTGGAGCTCATCTTGAACTTCCTTTTCACTCCCGGACTCTCAGTCAACGTGAAAGCACACACCACCATCTAAAAGTCGGTCGCAATCCATCTCGAACAAACGGGTCGCTCACCGGACTGCATTCTACGAATGGTTCTACCAGAGTCTTCATTGCTCATCTCCCTCCGAACCAAAAACAAAACCAAGACGAAACCTGGCCGGAACCAAGAAGAGTTTACAGATTAATAGGCTGCTAAAGAGTATCTTTTATATTCCAGTCCTCTGCAGATAATTGCTAACATTGCTTTTGGTTTCCTCACCTTTCTGCAAACTTTCCTGTACGGAATCCTCCCAAGGGGCTCTGCACCTCTTCTTGTTTAAAAGTTCTCCCCATTGTTAATACAGTTCATGCCTTTATTTATTCAGCCCATGAGTAAGACTGGGCACTTCCCGACATTATTTTCATTATGCAAATTCTTTGCCTCTTCCTCCAGTCTGTCGTATTCCTGCTGCAAGCTCCCTGCTTCCTCAACTCTACCTGCCCTTCCATCTATCATCACAGGATCGGCAAAACCTGCCACAAAGCAATCAAAGCCTTCAGTCAAATCATCGATACACAACGGGATAAGAAGCTGTTGCAATACCGAGTTGTACGGAACTCCACTGATCACCGCTGTCCAATCAGAAAAGAAGCTGCGCCGTAATGTTTCTGGGCATCTCCAGAAGGGCACTATACGAAGCAGAACGAGTATAGTCTGAAAGTTCCGAGCAAATGAGAAATAAGCGTGTTTAACTATATCCGGACATGAGGTTTTACCAGCTGCTGAGAAACAGAAAATACACATTAACTTACTATAAATACAAGTGTCAAATCCTGACAAATTATCTTACTACTGACCAGTGATTACCGAGGGGAAAATCATTAATAGCGGTATTGGTAAATTAACACCGGATAGACATGGAACTGGTTTCTAAAGTTGACATAGCCGGAGGTGGTAATGAGGATAAGTTCTCACTACCTATAAACTGCTTCCATATGGCTTGCGTCTCGAATAGCCTCTGTCAACCAAGTCCAGCTTCCGGCCTTCACGTGGTGGAACTGTTCCTACCATTGGGAGAAGGGGCAAAGGCGGGTCTCTGACGCCTCAAAGCCTTATGCTTCGGGCAGCTGGGGGTCGTTAGTCATTGTTGACTGCCCTCCTAGAAGAAGGGAAACATTGATTTGAAAGCCTCCGCTGCCTTGCTGCCACACCCAGTCATGGGAAAGGCTATGGGAGTAAACCCTTAGAAGAAATCCAGAGCCGGAGTCCCGTATGAGGTCAATAGGTAGGACTTCATCAATCTAATGTCCGGCAATTCCTGCAGGCGAAGAGGCCACCATGTGTGACGATATTCGTGCCAATGGATCCTGACCTCCGAGGACGAGAGAGTGGAACTGTCTTCGTGCTGAGGTTTTTTCTCTATAATATCTTCCACGCACAGGTCCTTGTGTTGTGCATCTTCATCTTCTTTTTGTCTCTACAAAAGTCCTCCGGCGATGGGAGAGCAACGAACCAACAGGTGAAGGTGACCACTGAGTTGCAGTTGCAAACCTGCACGTAGGCGGCCCATGGATAGATGCTCGTTCTCCTCTGAACCCAGGGCAGTAGGGGGAGTCCGACAGCATCCAATATGACTGGGCAGTCCTTTGTAGGACAGCGCTGCCCACCCTGTAATCAGAGAGGGTCGTAGAAACGGTGGCCTAAACATCGCCTGCCCTAGATCATCTGGCCAGTTAACAGCGACTGACGGATCACACAATAGTTGCGGTCGAAATCAAAATCAAAAGAATCAAAATCCCCCTTTAGGAACCTGGATCGTTCGCACCTGAATGGATAAGGAAAACACTGCAAGACCTGAAAACTGGTAAATAACTTGCTCGCTACAACATTGACTTCGCAGCGCTGAGCGAAACCAGGGTTGCAGATGAGGGATCCATCACTGAGCTTGCCAGCAGCTAGGACTTCTTCTGGAGAGGGAGGGCGCAGAACGAAGACAGGATCCACGGAGTGGGCTTCGCCATAAGGAGTACCCGGATGAAACAGCTCCCCGACCTGCCTGTTGGTATCAGCGAAAGATCCATGAATCTGCGTCTGGCCCTCAGCCAAAACCGACATGCAACTACCATTAGTGCCTATGTCCCCACCCTGACCAGCTCTACTGAAAGCATAGAACAGTTTTACGCCGACCTTGACTCCATCCTGCGCTCAGGGCCGGCCAGTGATAAGCTGATCTTGCTGGGGGATTTCAATGCCCGGGTCAGCCAAGACCATGATCAGTGGAGAAGAGTGCTTGGCAGACACGGAGTCGGAAAGATGAACAGCAATGGCCTTCTGCTTCTTAGCAAATGTGAAGAGCACGAACTCACTATCACGAAGACAGTGTTCAGAATGGCCAACAAATTCAAGACAACATGGATGCACCCTAGATCCAAATAATGACATCTGATCAATTATGTCACTTTGCTTCAACGTGACATCCGAGACGTAGTCATCACACGAGCCATACGGGGAGCCGAGTGTTGGACGGACCATAGACTCCTCTGCACCACCCTCAAGCTGCACATCGTTCAATCTCACTAAAAACGTCCAAAGGCAGTACGGCCATCCTTTAACACCTCCAAACTTCAGCACCCTCCGTGTCTACGCGAATTTCAAATTACTCTTAAACAGAAACGATCAACAAACCAGCCACTCACGGGTAACCCGATCCAGAAATGAAGCCACTTCAAAATGTTATAACTGAAACGGCTAAATCAACCCTAGGCCGGGGAAAGCGTACCCACCAAGACTGGCTCGATGAGAATAGCACCACCATCGATGACATACTCACCAAGAAGAAGAACCATTCAAAGAATGGCAGGGTGACCCGAGCTCCACCTGCAAAAAGGACAGATTCAAGTCCTATCAGGCACTCGCTCAAAGGGAAATCCGAATAATGAGCGACACATGGTGGAATAAGAAGGAGGATGAGGTTCAGCACTATGCTGACACAAACAGCATCAAGTAGCTCTTCAACGACATCAAATCTGTCTTTGTTCCATCAAAGTCAAGCATAGGTCCTCTGCTTTCTGCAGATGGAGCCTCGCTTATCAGGTCATCAACATCAGATGGAAGGAACACTTCAGTCAGCTCAGGAAACGCCTCTCTACTGTCGACCAGTCAGTACTCGACCAGATTTCCCAGAGCCCAGTCCCTGATAACCTCAACACCCCCACCCCCCACCCCCCTCCCCAGCATGGTCAGCACAGTCTTCAAACAGATGAGCTGCGGCAAAGCACCAGGCAAGGATGGCATTCTAGCCGAACTGTTCAAAGCCCTCAACCAGGATTCACTCGCAGCTTTCCAGGACGTCCTGGTCAGTATCTGGGAAGAGGAAGTAATGCCACCCGACCTTCGGGATGCTACAATTGTCGCCCTATAAAAAAACAAAGGCCCGCGCACAGACTGAGAGAACTACCGGGGCATCTCCCTACCTTCCATCGCCGGCAATATCCTGGCTCGCATCATCCTCAGTAGACTTATTTCAACAGTATCCGAAGGAAACCTCCCAGAATCGCAATGCGGCTTTCGGCCTCGACGCAGTACTGTGGATATGATCTTCACTGTTAGACAAATGCAGGACAAATGTCTGGAGCAGAACATGAACTTCTACTTTGTCTTCATTGATCTGACTAAAACGTTTGACTCTGTCAACAGAGAAGCTTTGTGGATCATCCTCGGGAAACTTGGCTGCCCTCCAAAGTTCATCAACCTCATGCTGCTCTTCCATGACAACATAACTGGAGAGATTCTCTCAGCTGACGAACCTGGCGAGGAATTTGACATCTCCAACGGCGTTAAGCAGGGCTGTGTGCTTGCACCAGTACTTTTGAACGTTTTCTTCACTCAGGTACTAATGCATGCCGTCAAGGACCTAAACCTGGGCATTTATATCTAATACCGCCTGGACGGGTCTCTCTTTGACCTACGTCGCCTTGAAGCACACACAAAGACTCTCCGAAAGCTTTCACAAAAGCGCTCTTTGCAGATGACTGCGCACTCATGGCGCACCAAGCGTACCACCTACAAACAATGGTTTGCAGATACTTCGCCGCATCTAAATCGTTTGGCTTGACAACGAGCCTCGGTAAAACAGAGGTCCTCCTGCCGCCTGCACCTAATAGCTCCACCACCCCCCCCCCCCCCCCCCGCCACAGACATGCATCACCATCGATGACACACAGCTACGGAACGTTGACAACTTCAAATACCTGGGGAGTGCCATCTCCAGCGATGGTGCCCTTGATAAACAAATCACGTCAAGGATCCAGAAAGCAAGCCGGGCACTCGGGAGGCTCCGGGTCAAAGTTCTGCAGCACAAATACATTCGCCTCTCCACTAAGCTGAAGGTTTACAGTGCTGTCGTGCTCTCATCACTTCCATATGGTTGTGAAACCAGGACACTGTATCGAAGACATGTCAAACAGCTTGAACAATCCTACCATCGCGCTCTGCGATCAATCATAGAAATCCGCTGGCAAGACCGTATCTCCAACCTGAAAGCCCAGGACCGACCCAATTCCACAAGCACTGAAGCCAAGGTATTGAAGGCTCAGCTCAGATGGACCGGCCATGTGATCCGCATTGATGAGTCCAGAATACCGCGCCAGTTGTTTTACGGAGAACTGGAGCAGGGCAACCGTGCCCAAGGTCGCCCAAAGAAGAGGTACAGGGACAACCTCAAGTCAAAACTTAAGTGGGCCAAACTCTCGCCCCGCGATCTCGAACGCACTGCTGCTGATCGGTCCAAGTGGCGCAATCTATGCTCCAAGGCAGCAAACAACTTCCAATTGGCTGGCGCACGCAGCACCTCAAGGCGAGCCAAGAGAGACACAGGAAGGCCTTCGGACTTCGGCCTCAGACGTTAACTGCGCAACACATTCGTCTTCCTCGGACTTCGAGAGACCACTACTACTACTACTACTAATACTCTATATTTGCATCCAAGGCAAACGCCAGAGAATCTCCAACACATGGCAAATGCAGAATGGTTGCCCTCTTCCGCTACCCCCTTTCCGCAATCTTTGGACCAAATTTGACTCGGTGCTGTGCCCTGAAGCTTCTTGTTCTGTATCAACCGAATCGGAAAAGGGTCCTTTTTCAAAAGTCTGTCTTACAGTCCATTCCCGACGGTCGGGCCTCAGGTGGCGCTATGCTTCACGGTCCCAGCGACTCCACTCATGGGGGAATTTACAATGACCAATTAACCTGACTCAATGTTTGGACTGTGGGAGGAAATAGGAGCACCCCGGGGAAACCCAGGTGGTCATCCTTTACGGGCATCGACCGGAACTGAACACAACGTTGAATAGTCAAACGGAGAAGGAGAAGGGCCAAATTACAAAGGGCCTAGTAAAGATGCGCATCAGCGTTTCAGAGAGCTCCAACCAGCATCTCAGGGGAAATACCTCAGTAAAAGATGCTATGCCTGAAGGGTCAGCGGGAAATTTCACACATGTATTTGTACCAATTGAAAGTGATTGTGCTGGAGTCATACGTCTGACAGCATCTCGCATTTCGTGCCGAATCTCAGGTTAAGTCAAGTCAAGTCGCTTTCACTGTCATTTCAACCATAACCTCTGGGACAGTGCGCAGTAAAAACGAAACGACGATCCTCCAGGACCATGGTACTATATGAAATGACACAAAAGTATAATAGACTACCTGAAACAATAGAAAACTACACTGGACTACGGGAAACAACACAAGATTACATTAGACTTCTGTCCTGCACGCGACTACATAAAGTTCAGAAAACAGTGCAAGACAGTACAATAACTAATAGTAAAGACACTAGGCACAGTAAAGAAAAAATTGCAATATGACAGTAAATGCTGTAATAATAAGTTTTAATGTAAACAATGTAAAAAATGTTTTAGTAGGAATTCATAAAGAAAAAGCTAAAAATTGCAAAGGGAGTGAGGTCCTGTTCAATTGAGGTAGACGTGTGTGTGTGTGTGTGTGTGTGTGTGTGTGTGTGTGTGTGTGTGTGTGTGTGTGTGTGTGTGTGTGTGTGTGTGTGTGTGAGTGTCTGTGCGTGTAACTCAGTAAATGCACCGAGATCCCGTGCCCTTTCCTCAGTAATCACCTTCCCCACATACCCAAAGTACTCAATCCAATTGAGCAGATTGAACGTCCACTGCACAAAGTGTCCATGAAATTATTTTATTTCCCAGAAGGCACTGCGATTGCAATTTGTGCTTGAGACGTACGATCGACGACTGGACGAGTAGTTTTACGAGCGCGAGTTACTGACATTCTCGAGCTGATAGACAGATTCCAATGAACTCCGGATCAAATGGAGATTTGCAGACTGTCCACGGTAACCAGTCATCCCGAATTGTTGGAACGCAGCAGGCCAGGCAGCATCTATAGGGAGGAGCGCTGTCACAGCCGTCAGCAGCGCCCACAGCAGGATGAAAGCCCTTCGTCAGGGTCTCGGCTAGAAACGTCGACAGCGCTTCTCCCTTTAGATGCTGCGTGGCCTGCTGCGTTTCACCAGCATTTTGTGTGTGTTGCCGAAATTTCCAGCATCTGCAGATTTCCTCGTGTTTGCATTCCCGAACTGTTCAACGGTTGGGGCACATGGAACCAGAAGCACTCGCCAGAGGAAAGAGACGGAGTTACACAGGGCGTACCAGCAGGGCACAAGGGTCGCATTGCGATAGTGATGTCAAAGCCAACCGTGAAAACAACCTTAGAAACTCCCAATTGTTGGAACTGAACTAAACATTACAGGGAAGTCGTGAAGAAAGTAAACTGGAAGGAACACAGTGGAGGTAGACTGGGATCACATCCCCGATCGAGTTCGCGCATGGAGGGGTGGAGGGCAGGAGCTAGTCGGGGCCGTTCACATCAAAGTGGAACTTCACATGCCACTGACGAAATGGGATGTTTTTCGCAGCATGGGAGATGCGTCAACGAAGATTAATGCCGTCCCGACAACACCGAGTGAACTTTGCCATGAGAGTTAAGGGCGAGTTGAGCGTCTCCTTCAGCTGAACCCTAAACCGGACCTGGACCACGGCGTAAAGGGCCGTGTTGGTGCAGCAGCTCAGCAGTTGCAGCATGTAGCCCAGCTCACGCAGAGATCCCGGGGGATACACGGGAACGTAAATCTGGATGCTCTCGCAGACGGAATGCACCGTCAGCAGCGCCCACAGCAGGATGAAATTCCCCGACATCACCAGCAGTAACAGGAGAGATTGCCTACGGTTCTTCATCTCTGGGTCGGTGGGCGTCTCGCCATCGCGCGAACGACGGAGTCTCCTCCGGGCTCGACTGGCCACTAAGACGTGCCTGATGGTTAAACTGTTGAGCAGCAGAATCAGGACAAAGGGTAATATTGGGGTGAGGAGGAAATGAAACAGTTGAAATGCTGCCAGCTGAATTCGGGAAGATAAACTGTAACTGCTATAACAGAGCACTGATGCATTTGCTAACGTATAAAACCCTTCGAGCAAAAAGTACCAGAAAATGTTCTTTACGCAGCTCAGCACAGCCACTGTTCCCAGAACCAGAGCCGCCGCTCTCCCGGTGCAGTATTTTCGTTTCAGCTTCTGAAAACGAATGGCTACAAACCTATCAAAAGTGAAAGTGACGGTGAACCAGACAGAACAGTCTGTGGCGGTGCAGAACACGATGGCGTGGATATTGCACACGGGGACACGAACAGACCAGCCGTATATCACAGGTCCCATGTAACGCACCGGAATCTTGCTCAATACTAGATCGAAGAGAACGACCAGCTGATCTGCTGCTACCATGGCAACCAGGTACCTTGTGACGCCTTTGGAGAGACCACACTTTCCCCGAGACAGGATGACTAATGTCACCACGTTCACTGTGCGAAGAGACATAAAGACAATTAACACTATTTTGATGGAAAAATTCTCCGTAAATTATCATTTTAATCGACAACACTTCCGAGAGCTGAGTTGAATATGGAATTAATGTATCTGCTAACGACATTATCGGGAGCCCTTACTAAATCCGCAGTGATTATAATGTGCCTGCTGAAGTTCAGGATATTGAGGGGATTCACATTGAAACCTATCGAATATTGAACGTCCGAGATATCGTGGATGTGGAGAGGTAGCTTCTGTAGTTGGAGAGTCTGCACCTGAAGACGAGTTTTCACAATAGTAAAACAATCCCTTTGGAACAGAGATGGGGAGCAATTTCTTTACACCAAGGCTGGTAAATGCGTGGAATTTAACGCGACAGGATGCAATGGCTTCCAGTTCATTGGAACCTTTTGCAGCACAGAGTGATAGGCTTTTGATTCGTCGGGGTGTCAATAGATACGGGGAGTGGTCGCCAGAATGTAGTTCAGAGGGATGATAAATCAGCTATGATGGAATCACGGAGCAGGCCTGGTGCTCGAATGGCTGAATTCAGCTGCCGTGCCCTGTGGGCTAAGCAGGGATATCAATGGATGGCTGGAATGTGTTCTGATCCTTGGCGTCAAAAGAATGAGTTGAGACCGCGGAGTGTTAGAGAATAATAATCTGATTACTATGCGTGAATATGCCTGAGTACAGGGCTACGGTGCGAAACTTTGTCGCATGGTGTGAGCAGCATCATCTGCAGCTTAATGTGAAAAAGACTAAGGAGCTGGTGGTGGACCTGAGGAGGGCTAAGGCACCGGGGACCCCTATTTCCATCGAAGGGATCAGTGCGGACATGGTGGAGGATTACAAATACCTGGGGATAAGAATGGACAATAAACTGGACTGGTCAAAGAGCACTGAGAAGGGTCAAATCCGTCTCTATTTCCTGAGGAGACTGAGGTCCTTTAACATCTGCCAGACGATGCTGAGGAAGTTCTGCGAGTCTGTGGTGGCCAGTGCTATCATGTTTGCTGTTGTGTGCTGGGGCAGCAGGCTGAGGGTAGCAGACACCAACAAATTCAACAAGCTCATTCGTGAGGCCAGTGATGTTGTGGGGGTGGAACTGGACCCTCTGACAGTGGTGTCTGAAATGGGGATGCTGTCCAAGTTGCATGCCATCTTGGATAACGACTCCCATCCACTCCATAATGTACTGGCTAGGCACAGGAGTACATTCAGCCAGAGACGCATTCCACCGAGATGTAACACTGAGCGTCAAAGGAAGTCATTCCTACCTGTGGCCATCAAACGTTACAACTCCTTCCTCTGAGTGTCAGACACCCTGAGCCAATAGGGTGGTCCAAGACTTAATTTTCCACTTGGCATGAATAATTTAGAATTATTTAATTTTTAATGGTTTTATATTGCTATATTTCTTCACTGCTCTTGGTTGGTGCGGCTGTAATGAAACCCAATTTCCCTCTGGATCAATAAAGTATGTCGTTCTGAATCACGGTGACAGAAATTCAAATCCCCTCAACTGTAAGCACGAGAGAAACTGAAAACATAAGAACATTAGCAATTGGAGCAGGAATAGTCCATCTGTTCAGACTGGCATGATCTGGCAATGAAAGTGATCATGGCTGACCTGGAAACATAGAAAACCTTCAGCACAATAATGGCCCTTCAGCCCACAACGTTGAGCCGAACATCTCGCCACCTTAGAAATGACTAGGCTTACCCACAGCCCTCTATTTTTCTGACCTCCAAGTACCTGTCCAAAAGACTCTTAGAAGACTGTCTCGTACCCGCCTCCACCACCATTGCCGGCAGCCCATTCAACACACTCACAACAGTCTGCATGAAAAAATGTCTATGACATCTCCTCTGTACCTACTTCCCACCACCTTAAACATTTGTCCTCTTATGGCAACCATTTCAGCTCTTGGAAAAATCCTCTGACTTTGCACAAGATCCATAACTCTCATCATCTGATACACCTCTATCAGGTCACCTCTCATCTTTCGTTGCTTCAAGGAGAGAAGGCCGAGTTCATTAAACCTGTTTCAATAAGGCATGTTCCCCAATCCAAGCGACATTCGTGTAAATCTCCTTTGCACCCTTTCTATGCTTTCCACATCCTCCCTGTACAGAGGAGACCGGAAATGAGCAGAATACTCCAAGTAGGGTCAGATCAGGGTCCTATATAGCTGCAACATTACCTCTCGGCTCATAAATTCAATTCAACTATTAATGACGTCCAATGCACCGCATGCCTTCTTAACCACAAGATCAACTTGTGCAGCTGTTTTGAGCGTCCTATGGACTCGGACACGAAGATTAACGGTGCCAGAACAGATGCCTGAGGAACTCCACTGGTCAACGACCTCAATTCAGAATATGACTGTATAAACCAACGCGTTGCCTTCTGTTGGCAGGCTATTTCTGGATCCACATAGTAATGTTCCCTTGGATTAGATGCCTCCTTACTTTCACAATAGGGCTTGCATGGTGTACCTTTTCCAATCCACTCAGCCGATGTTTGCTGCAGTGATATCGGTTGGAAAGAGCTGTCTTGAAATTAGCGAGTCATTAGACGACAGGTATGAAAGAGAAGCTGAATTATATGTTCCTACGTTAATCATGAGGATGAGACGAGACGCTTACCAGGAAGAGCTACAATGGCGAGTACAGGGTAGTAAAGGAGCTCAAATGTCTTAAGCGCATGAACAATTCGATCGTCCAACGTCAGCCGTTCATAAAAATCAACAAGATATTGATACGCCCCGAAAATATTCTTCGCCATTCCCGGGGCATTGAGCGATGTATTCCGGAGATTATGCTGCATTGCTGGGCAAGTCCAGATTCCTGTTCGCGAACCAGCCTCTGTCTTCTCTCTGTCTGCAGCCGCTGATCTCTGATCGCGTAGACTGGCGGCCCTGACTGAGACTGGAGTTGAGAGGGAGACATATTAATAGAACAGAAAACTAGCAGCCACACCTCCACGGTGACGTCGACAATCCCCATGGAGACTCCCTTAATTAGATTCCACGGAATGACAGCTGCAATTAACCCTTTATTTGCACACCGTCAGAGAAGCGATACAAAAGCAAATTGGAAGTGTATCTAATTATTCCAGCAGTCGGCTGTCCACGAATGTTAGCCGTGTTTCTAGTTTCTATATAGACACAAACTTGAGAAACATTGGCCCACAGCTAGACACTGATATACAACCAGTCTGAAAAGGAAGGTACCCGTAGCAAATAAAAATATAAAACAATCAATAATGATGATATAAACATAATAAAATAATTATTGCATAGATAGTTCTTTAAAAATATACAGTTGCACAGGTAATTTGAAGGTGGTATCGAGTTAGATCATTCTAAAATGATGATTTCCAGAAAAAGAGTTTCGTCCAGGGGCAAATCGGGTCTTCAGGTGATTTACGAGGAGAGGATTTCAATCAGCTGGGATATAAAAGGCGACAGCGGGTCCTTAACGTAAAAAAAAAATTTGGCCTGCGACCAGGCGGAGCTTGTCGTTGATCTGCAAGAGGAAGGCAGGGTCAAATGCAGTAGCCATCGTCTGAATGGAGAGTCAAACAGGTTATCTTCACGATTCTGCTCGCCGAGGCGTCATCTCAGGGAGGCTTCTGTCAAAGTAGGCAAAGAAAAGAAAAGCACTTGGCCAAGATTTTTTCCCTTCTCTTCTATATATCTGATCAGATAAGATAACAGAGACGCCAGGCAGGATAGTTGAATGCTCCTCTTGCGGGATCTGGGAAGGAATAGAGAACTCCAGTAACCCTGACGACGACTGCTGCGAGAGCTGCGTTCAGCTGCAGATGCTGACAGTCTGGGTTAAGGAGATGGAACTGGAACTGGATGAGATCCAGATCATTCGAGAGGCTGAAGTGGTGATAGACAGGACACATGGAGAGGCAGTTCCATCGAGTGCCAAGGGCACGAGAGACTGTGTGAAGTAGCCTGGAAAGATTTCCCATATGGCAATCTCCCTCAACATTTTGGATACCGTTGCGAAAATTGGGGAGGGGGGGTGAGGCGGTGGGTGAATCACCTAATAGTGTTCACTCACAGTGTTCGGCTCTCAGGCAGTTAGTTTGCCTCTGCGACTCAGAAGGGAAGTGGGCGTCGATCGGTGTGTGTGTGTGTGTGTTTGTGTGTGTGTGTGTGTGTGTTTGTGTGTGTGTATGTGTGTGTGTGTGTGTGCGTGTGTGCGTGTGTGTGTGTGTGTGTGTGTGTGTGTGTGCGCGCGCGCGCGCGGTGGGAGGGGTGCGGCGGCGTGAAAATCTCGATGTGGTGATAGGATATTCGTAAGTGGTGCGGACAGGTAGTTCTGCCGGCGACAACGTCAGGAATATCTCGGATCGAGTCCTCAGCAAACTTAACTGGGAGTGTGAACAGTGAGAAATTTTGGCCCATTGAGTTGCCGATGACACGGGTACCATGAGTGGCGAAGTATTGCACTGGCAGTTCCGGGAGTTAAGAGGTAAGTTCAAAGGGAGGGACCTCCCGGATTTTCTGCCCGTGGTACGGGTCTGTAATAACGTAAGCAGGTAGACTATACAGATGCTAACACGAGGAATTCTGCAAATGCTGGAAATTCAAACAACACACACAAAATGCTAGTGGAACGCAGCAGGCCAGGCAGCATCTACAGGAAGAAGTACAGTCGACGTTTCGGGCCGAGACCCATCGTCAGGACTAACTGAAAGAAAATACAGTAAGAGATTTGTAAGTCGGAGCGGGAGGAGTGTATCCGAACTGATAGGAGAAGACGGGGGAGGAGGGACAGAGTTAACAGCTGGAAAGTTGATTGACAAAAGGGATACACAGCTGGAGAAGGGAAAGGATCAGGGGATGGGAGGACGAGGGAGAAAAAAAAAAGAGGGACGGGAGCACCAGAGGGAGATGCAGAACAGAAAAGGAGTGATTGTGGGTGGGGCAGAGAGAGAAATGGAACAAGGGTGGAGGGGATTGCACACTCTAACGTTTTATAGAGTATAAAATTATATGGCTGGTACATTGGCTGGTCGGCATAAAACAGAGAGTGGGAATAAAGGGATCCAATTCTGGCTGGCTGCCGGTTAACAGTGGAGTTCTACAGGAGTCAGCGTTGGGACAGCTGCTTTATAAGATCTATGTCAATGATCTGGGCAACGTCATTAATGCACGTATGGCTAAATTTGCCTCTGACAGAAAGATAGGTGGAGGAGCGTGTTTTGTTGGGAAACCGAAAGCCTGCAGCGAGACTGAGATAGTTTCGGAGAATGGGCAAAGACGTGGCAAGTGAAATACAATTTTGGAAGTTGTATGTTCATGCACTTTGGTGGAAGCAATGAACAGGCAGAATATTGTATATGTGATGTGATGTTGAGGCTCTATAAGACACTCATGAGACAATACTTGGAGTGTTGTGAGAAGTTTGGAGCTCCTTAGAAAGGATACGCTGACATTGGAGAGGGTTCAGAGAAGATTCATAAGAATGATTTAAGGAATGAAAGGGTTACCGTATGAGGACCGGCTGGCAGCTCTTGGGCTGTATTCCCTGGAATTCAGGAAAATGAAGTGGATCTCAGAGAAATATTCCCAATGTTAAACTTCCTGTACAGATTAGATTTGGGGGAGGGGATTATAGGACAAGAGTGCAGGATTAAAGAATGTCCATTTGGAACAGAGAAGCGGGGAAATTACTTTAGGGAGACGGTGGGAATTTGTTATCACGAGCGGCTCTGCAGGCCACGTCACTGGGTGTATTTAAGGCGGAGATAGATAGGTTCATGATCAGCCAGGGCATCAAAGGGTACAGGGTGAAGAAAGTCAGTGGGAATGACTGGAAGCATTGGATCAGCCCGTTATTAAATGTCGGAGCAGACTCGATAGGCCGAATGACCTACTTCTGTTTCTGGAACTTATAGTCTTATGCACATAACCACGTCTTGAAATAGACTGAAATCAGTCTGGATATCCTTATGTTTAAAGCGGAGTTTGAAAGGTCGTTGATTACAAAGGGTATCAAAAGTTACGTGTCGAAGGTAAGAGAATGAAGTTAAGGACGATAATAAATCAGACATAATGTAAACAAAAACTTCCAGTGGGCGCCTTTTCAATTCAGAAAGCGTCTTGTTAACGAGAGAGCTCAGATAAGAGTGGTCTTCTTACTCTTACCGATTGACCGACGGTGGGTGCGGTCTTTCATCGATTCTGTCATGGTTATTTATTCTGTTAGGAATCTATTGGGTATCCTAACAAGAGAACAAATCTCGTGGTATATAGAAACGTATATATACTGATCCCGCCCCCCGATATCTTTGGCTGCGTTAGTCCAGGGTAAGTCCGCCCAGAACTAGATGTCTCGATTCCAAACCAAATCCCGCTTGGTTTTGCTACTGTGTCTTTTGCAAACCGTTTGCAAACTGGTGACATGAAATAACAGACAGCATACAAATAATGGAATTATATTTATGGATCTTAACTTAACTAAAGGTTTAGTAACGTGTTACAAAAAGAATGAAGCCCATTCTAATTAGCAGTCAAATGGACACCAGCTGGAGCACGTCTTGAACTTCCTTGTCACTCCTGAGCTCTCGGACATTGTCAAAACACACACCACTTTCCAAAAGTTACCCGCAATCCATCTCGAGCAAGCGGGTCAATGATCATGTGGTCTCTTTAAAGTCAAAGTGCTTTTATTATCAAACTGTTATGTTACCAAATACTGCGTTGAGATTCCTGTTCTTGCTGGTATCCGGAGCACAACAGAGAAATCAAATTGAGACATTGTAGTGCTGTGCAAAAATAATACGTTCCAAATAACCAATGTGCAACAGAGCACAAACTATGTGAACAAGATAGAAATAAGCGAATGAATGGATGGATAGATGGAGAGGTAGTTTGGCGGAAATAAAATAAACTAACACTGAGAACATGAACTGCAGCGTCCTTGAAAGTGAGGCAATAGCTTGTGGAATCATTTCAGATTTGAAGTCAGTGAGGTTAGTCAGACTAGATCATGAGCCCAGTGGTTGTAGGGTGACAACTGTTCGCAAAGCTGTTGTGTGGGAAATGCAGCTCCCTTCCCTCCTTCGCAATGGCATTAGCGAGAAGAGCGCACGTCCTGGATGGTGGATCCTTGGTGATCGATGCTGCATTTTTCAGGATAGGCTCCTTGAAGATATACTCAGTGGTGGGGAAGGCTGTTACTGTGATGGACTGGGACCGAGGTTTTTCTGTTCCTATGAACTGGTTTACCGATAACAGGACGTGACGTAATCAATCATCGTTCTCTTTAGAGTGCATGGATAGAGGTTTGTGAATGTTTTACAGGCCATGAAAATGTATTGCCAGACAGTAAAAGTGTTGTCTTTCCTTCTTCGTAATGACTTTTGCGATTGTCCCAGAATGGATCCTCTGATACGATAACGGTCAGGAATTTACGTTTACCGCCCTTTGCCACCTCTGATACCCAGGCGAAGATCGGCTGATTGATCTTCTGTTCTGCTGACATCGAGCGAGAAGATGTTCTGTGGATCTATTTAGTGCCATTTTCAATCTCCCCCCGATATATATGCCGAATCGACAACACTTTTGATTTGGCTAGCAGCTAAATCGATTACTCTTCTTGGTCTATCTGCGACATCGGTGTGAGGAACTGGCCAGTTAAATCTCAGATATCGTACCTGATGCTTTTGCACATTTCTTGACCATACCAGCAGATTGTCGGAGGCTGTGTCAATGTTCAGATCAATGTAAGTTGTATAACCACCCACCCCACTCGCTTCAACAACGACCCCTTCCAATAAAGTTCCAATGGCTTTTTAGTGGGCCCAGGGAAGGATCACGATAATGACTCCGGGAATTAAAAGGTTAACGATTGAAGATCTGGGCCAGTACTGAGATTAGAAGAATGTGGGGAGTTATGGATAGCTCATTAAAATCTATCGAATGTTAAAAAGACCAAGATAGAGTGGATGTGTAAGAGTCTGGGAACAGAGAGCAGAACCTCAGAACAGACTGATCCAATTAGAGCAGGGATGAGGTGGAATTTCAACAGCCAGTGAGTGGCTAATCTATGGAATTGACTGACCCTGACGGCTGAGGAATCCATGTCGTTCGGTAAATTTAATGCGGACCTTCATGAGGAAGTTGAGAAGACAGAAGGACAGAAGTGAAACGTCCCTTGATAGAAATCTGTAGCAGGTGTGATGGTCGCAAATGGTCTAATTCTGCTGTTTTGTCTCAGCTTCCTCTGCTCTCTGTTCATCTATGCGTCTAATTATAAGGCCGTACAATATCGGTGCAGAATTAGGACGTTTGAACCATTGAGTCCACTCCGACATTTCTTCATGACTGACACAATGTTCCACTAATCTCTCAGGACCTGCTTTCACCGCGTTTCTCTGCATGCCCTGACCAGTCAGGAACCTATCAACGTCTGTCTTCAATATACTTAATGGCCTCGACAGCTGCCTGTGGCAAAGAATTACACAGATTCACCAGTTGTTGTTTGAACAAGTCTCTCCTCTTCTCCGATTTAAAATGAAACCCTCTGTCTTCTGAGGCTGTGTCCTTTGGTCTTGGTCTCAGGCACCATAGGACATAACTTTGCCACATCCACTCTATCAAGGCTTTCCCCATTAGACAGGTGTCAATGAGGCCAATTTCACTCTGTACAGGGAATGTAAGTCCCTGACAGGAGGAAGGACAGGGTTGGAAACATAAGGTATCAGGGGATTTTGTAAATTTACTCAAGTGAGAAAAGGAGAAGTATGGAACATCAGTAGTTTCGCTGGAGACACATCTGTAGGAAATTGGAAAATCTGGGAGGTACAATGAAAAGTCATTAACAATCATGAATGAGGTGAATCACAAGGCACTTCATACATACATCAAGAGGAAGAGAGGGTAGGATCATGCACCGATAAAGGGAGATCATATCCTTGGATGCGCAGAATGCCGGGGGGAGGTACTAACTGAGTACTTTGATTCAGTACTTTCCAAGGAAACGGATGTGAGGGACCAGGAAATCAATGTTTAGTGTATAATTACGCTAGAACGTTTCGAAGTCAAGGAGGCGGAGGGGCTGGTCCTCCTAAATGTTGACTAGGTCCACGGAAACTATTGGAATTTATCCCACGGTTATTGACACAGGCAAGAGGGAATACTGTTGGGACCTTGTTTGGTTTCCTCCTGTCCCCACCAGTCGCATAGCAGTTACCGGAGGACAGGCCAGTGTTATCTCTTTACAAAACGGTAAACGGTGGAAGTCCCGGAAACTATGGATAGGTGAGACTCAATTCAATTATACGGGCATAGGAGGTAAAAATTGATATGTACACGATTCACGAGAGTTTGGAAAGCAGACCAGATTAGGGAAATCTAGCATGGCTTTGCTTGAGGCAGATTTTGTCTTTCAACTTGAATGAGTATTTAAACAAGGTGACGAAAGGGGTTAAAGAGGGTAAGACAGTTGATGCTGTCTACATGGTTTCAGTCAGGCTTTTGACCAACTCCCTCAAGGGACGCTGATCCAGAATCTTTAACAGCAAGGGATCCGCGGCGAAATGACTGTTTGGATTCTGAACACCGTTGCGCATAGAAGGCAGCGTGAGATAACTGAAGGGACATCTCCGAGATGGAGATCTGCAATTCGTGATGCTCTGCAGTGGTCTGTGCTGGGATCCTTGCTGTTTGTGATGTACATCAATGACCAGGATGAAAATCTAGATGGGTTGGCTTGTACGTTTGCCGGTCATACCAAATTTCGGTCGAGTTGTGGCCACTGTAGAAGACTGGCAAAGAATACAGTGAGACACAGATGAGCTGCAGTAATTAACAGTAAATTAACACTGATAATTCTGAGCTGCTTCAACCTCGAGTCAAGTAAATGCAAGGACACAGTACACTGCGAGGGAAAGCTGCTTAACCGTGATCTTGGGTTCCTAGTTTACAGCTCCTTCAACGTGGCTACGCAGGGCGACAAGGTGCGACGAGTCTAAATCATAAATCAGACGCAGCGAGGATCTCAAATCAGGATATTATGTTCCAACTGATGAAAACTGGTCAGACTACATCTGGGTTTTTGCACACAGTTCTGATCGCCCACCATTGGAAGGATACTGAGGATTTGGAGTGGATGCAGAAGAGCTTTGCCGGAACGCTGCCTGGTTTAGAGGACATGTGTTATAACGAGAGGCTGGACAAACGAGTCTGTTTCTCTGAAGCGCCGGAGGCTGAGGGGAGATTTAGCGGAGGTTTATAAGCTTATCTGAAGCATAGATAGTAAATAGTGGGTATCTGTACCCCAGTGTTCAAATGTCTAAGAGCAGAGGGCATGCATCGAAGATGAGAGGAAGTAGTTTCAAGCGGGATGTGAGGGATAGTTCTACTGAGTCCATACCTCATGAGTGCAGATCAATGTCGGGCTTAGCAAGGTTGTGTGAATTTCTCGCCTCTATAGAAAACGCGAAATTTTGGGGAGTATTAACTGTTCTGAGTGAGTGCTAACGCCCCAATAGCTCTTTCCAGATGGCAGGGGCGTTAAGAGAGTATGGTCTGGGTGGTGGGGATCCCGGATGACGGATGTTGCTTTCCTGCTGCTGCGTTCCCTGCAGATGTAGTCAATAATGAGGAGGGTTTTACCCGTCACGGACTGGGATGCATTCACTTAATTTTAAAATAATATTTTCTCTATAACCGGTACAGAACACATACCCTGGTTGTATAACCGTGACCAGAGAACGAGTTCCGATGCCGACTTCGCAGCTTCAAGAGACTCCCCACTGATTTCCCTCCGGCGTTAAACCCTGCAAGCGGGACAAGTGCTGCGCCGTCCCGCACAGAGTCTCCCGCACCGACGTTGCGGGTACCAAACCGGCCTCTCTGAGGAGGTGAGACTTCACCTGCCAGTCTGCCGGTTTCACCTGATGTACCCGATCTTGCCAGTTCAGTGCGGCCTCCACCTCTTCGGTGAGATTCGAATGAGTTTCGGGGAATGTTTCTGCGAGTCATTCGGCATCGTCCTGCGCAACAGTTAGAACTGCCCTCTGGTCTGCAAATCTACTCAATCTTCTCATTCCCATTCTGAGAGTTTATTCTTGAACTGTTTATTATATTTACAGATACAGCGCCGCCCCAACAAAAATCAGATAATACGATTTAACCCTAAACTAATCTGGGGACAATATAGAAAAGCAAATTAACCTACCGGTTAATTTGGACTGTGGAAGGACACTCTGGGAAAACGAGCACGTTGGACGAGTCGGTCGTGCAGACTGTCCTTACTGAGGACACCGGAAGTGATCTCAGAACTCTGACGCTGACCGTTAGGCTAAGTGCCCGACTACGATCTTAATTGCTTGGAATGGTATTTCTAGGGGAACAGCTCATATTCTGTCCAGGTAGTTTCCTACCTCAGGATATGAACATCGATTTCACCAGCAGCAGCTAATTTGTCCCTTCTCAGTACATTCTGCTGTTCCATCCGCTTTTCAGATTCCTCTCTCGTCTTTTCTGTTCAGTTCACTTACCCATCTTCTCCAGCTGGTGACCTCCTTCCACGCTTTCGTCTACTATCATGTGTCCTCAGGTTCCCATTCTTTCGTTCCTTTACCTCTTCCACCTATCACCACCCAACTGCTTACGTAAACACGCTCGCCCTTACGTTGCTCATAACTTATTTTAACATTCCCCCTGTCAGTAAGTAATCTGCCCCAACATCCCTTCAGCCAAACCCTTGTCATTTCCAATCCAGAAAAAATAGTCTCCAAAGTGTCAGCTGTTCATTCTCTCCATTGGAACATTGCGGCACCAGAACAGTCCTGTCCGTCTACAAATTCGTGCTGAACCAATTAAACTAGTAACATAATGGCTAACTAATATTCCCTGCCTGCATTATAAGCACATCCTTCTATTTTCCTCACAGGCACATGTCCGTCTCAACATCTCTTCAAGGTCACTGCTCCTTGCGCCTGTATCACCACACCAGGAAGTGCATAATATGCACCCACAACTGTCTGTATAAAGGTCTTGCTCTTCAGAGTTCAATTCAAACTACCACCCGAAGAACCTCCGTCAATCTGTGTGTGTCTCAAAGTAAATGTGTTTGTGTGTCGTCTGAAAGATTATTAGTCAGCTCATTTGTACCGCTGTCCAATCAGAAACGGACGTATGCAGTGATGTTTATGGACATTTCCAGAGGGCCATAATATTTAACACCACCAGGATAGTCTGAAAGCTTCGAGCAAATGAGAAATGAGCGTGATTGCCTGTGTCCGGACATGAGGTTTCACCAGCTGCTAAGAAGCAGAAAAAAACACAACACCTCACTGTAAACACGGGTGTCAGATTGCAGCAAATTATATGAGGACCGATCTATGATTACATGACCGTCCCTATATAATAATACAGGATAGACGAGCAACAAATTAGTTAACAGACACAATCATTCCGAACACACATTACTTACCTAAATCAATGCTTGAAATACGCCACAATATGATGAATTAAAAGAGAAAAGTGACAGGGGATAGAACATGAATAGGGTAAATATTGTCCCGATACTCTTTACAACCAGTATCATAGCAGTCATTACAAAACATAATTAAAATATGAGCCCTGCAGGTAAAATATTGATATAAATCTGCGAATTACAAAATCCATCCAGAGTATTCTGAAAGCTCCGAACAATTGATTAATGGATGTGCCTGGTGCTGGTTTTATCCGTGTTGGTGTGAGTGAAGTTACTCACTCTCCTTCAGTTTATCCACTCTCATTCATCTCGTAACTGCTCCTGAACCTCAATTCAGAATCTCGAATCCTCAATCAAGTGTCTGGTTGAAAGGAAAAAAAAGACCTCAGACCTTCAACCTTGAAAAACCTTGAATCAAAGAGATTCAAGCAAGTCCAGCTGCGCCGTGGTCATGAAAGCACCGGGACATCTTCAGTTCCTGCGTACTCAGGCATGTTCAAGAGGATTATTTACTTTCACACCAAATATCGGAATGGAATTTGACAGCAGAACAATGGTTGGTGGCAGACGGGGTGATTTGACGTTCTCAGAAATAGTTTATTTTTCAGACACAATAGTCCTCAGAGTTTCATGAGAACGTCGAGAGAAATGTGAAAAAGAACCTTCCAGTGAGCGGCAGTTCGATGGCCGAAAACGTCAACAACAGAGATCAGATGTGAGTGGTGTTCGTACTCTTACCGTTGAGCGTATCATCTATTTATTTCTCAGTGGGATCAGTCTTATTCTTATTAACCGCAACAGTCACGGTCGCGGATTGTATCTCATTATATGGTTATATCATATTTGTTTGACAAAGCTGTGTTGACTCACTTCGATCTGGAGTTTTTATCACATAATCCACATCATGAACTATAGATATAATCTGATGAAGACCATGCCATTTAGCTTGGAAATGGTTCCTTTGCAGCGGGAAATGAAACAACACCTTATCTCCAGGCTGAAATGACCTCATTCCTGCTTCTTGTCATATCAGGTTTGCATTTTCTCTTGAGACGATTTTAAATTTTCTCTGCCTAAGCCAAAAGTATTATGCAAGCTATCCTTATATTCAAAACATATTACAGCAAATTAGTCCGTATTTCTTTATTAGTCCATTTTTC